>NC_142032.1:95306632-95569132 GCF_982192425.1 Myodes glareolus
TCCAGGGAATTAAGAGCCCATCATGGAGGGGGAGGCAGGCAGCGGGCAGTGGGAGCAGAAAGCTGAGAAATTCCGTCTTCAACCACACAGAGAAGACAGAGCAAGCCAGTGGAACTGGAAAGTTATGAACTCCAAAGGCCTGTCCCTAGTGACATACTTCCTCCAGCATGGCTGCACCTTCTGAAAGGTCCATAGCCTCCCCAAACACCACCACCAACTGGGGACCAAGTATTCAAATACATGTGCTATGGGGGACCCTGTCCATTCAAAGTTTTCTTTGCTCTATATTCTACCTTTCCAAACAAGGTATTTATTACACTTTTATTGTGTGTGTGCACATGCGCACTCATACAAATGTCATGCGTGTGAAAGTTGGAGGACCCCTTACAGGAATTGGTTCTCTCCTTCTCTGTGGGTCCCAGGAGTTGAGCTCGGGGCTCAGACTTGGCAACAGGTACTTAAATGTGCTGAGCCATTCAATATCCAGTCCCTGCCTTACAAAATCTTAACTGGTTGCCCAGAGTGTCATCAAGATTTTTTTTGGGGGGCTGTCGAGATGGCTCAGCAGTTAAGAGCACCGACTGCTCTTCCAGAGGACCCGGGTTCAATTCCCAGCACCCACGTTGCAGCTCACAACTGTCTGAAAATGCAGTTCCATGAGATCTGACACCTTCACACCAATGCACATGAAATAAATTTAAATAAATCATTAAACGTTTAAAAAAAGATTTTTTTCAATTTCAATTTTTAATTTTCTTTAGGGAGGGAGATTGCAAGGTGGTGGGGAGGATATGGAAAGACTGGGAATTGAGTGGGATTGGCATGCATAATGTGAAATTTCCAAGAATCAATAAAAAGTTGTGTTAAAAAAAATCTTAACTCACTTTTCAAAAACCAGCTCCTTTGTTACCCCTTCTAGAATCCCTTATAGCAGAGAAAATCTCAATCTATCAGTCTCTCTTCTTTTTCTCCCTCTCTCTCTCCCCCATTCCGTTGGTCTGTCCATTCCTTCCTCCTTCCCTGGCCTCATGGATAACATGGAGGTACGCTCCCATTCCCACCCTACACAAGAATGATAGACTTAGACATGAAAGGTGCCGAATGCCTCTTCACTGATGGTCGACTTCTTTCCCGACGCCCAGAGCCCTCCCCCATGGCTTCCCACACCATCCCTCCTGCCTCAGCTCCAGCCTCCTCGGGGAGCTTTCCCTCACTCTCAGGGAGACCCAAGCCTCTCCCGTCGTCCACTTTTCCGGTTGCCGCTACACTCGGTACAGCCCATACTCGCTCTTTAGCCGTTCTCTTCTTCCCTGTCTGGGTCACCCTTCATGGGTGTAGGATCCCTTGAGAGCAGGAACCTTGCCTCGATTCTAGAAGGGTGCCTATAGTTGTTCAACAAATATTTGAATAAATAAATGTGTAAACGCATAACTCCGTTCTTGTCATCCAACTTGTGGTTGCACTGGGCACTCAAAAGTCTTGAGAAAAACCTGTTCAAGGCGCCGTCATGAGTTAACGGTAGTGCTGGGCTAGAACTCAGCCTCGTGACACAGGAGTCTTGTAGTCTCTCCTTCCAAAATGTCTGAAACTGAAATTGTTCCTGAGCTGGGACAACAGGGAGGTGCGACAGTCATAGCCCTGTTGCAGAGTGATGACAGCCCCGTAGGTGGCGCCCACGGCACTTTCTTCGCTCCTTGGGAAGGTAAGCAATGCTCGGTAGGGTAATTCTAGGGAGAAACTAAAGAGTAGCAGGGCATCTGCATAGTCTTAAATTTGCTCTCTACAACTGTCTATTGGCTTCGAGGGACGAAATATTACAGCGTGGATGAATCAGGTACCACCTTGACTGTGTGATCATTACTGATGAGGACCAGGAGGACACACTGTGCATCCAGATGTGGTACCCTGAGGAAGATGTGGTGTTCCCTACATAGTCTTGCCGCTGAGAACGAATGATCTGAATCTGACCACAGAACACCAACAGGGAAACAAGACTGTATTAAACGAGGGCAGGGGACAGGGCTTGGATTCTTTTAAAAAATGTTTCATTTTTATTATTTTTAATTGTGTGTGTGTGTGTGTGTGTGTGTGTGTATGTCTAAGGGTGTGTGTATGTGTGTGTGTGTGTGTGTGTGTGTGTGTGTACATGCTGGAGGGGGCTGGAGGCCTTGGATCTCTCTGCAGGAACAGGCTGGGAATTGAACTCTGCTTCTCTGGAAGAGCAGAACATACTCTTAGCTACAGTGTTCTTTCTTTTATTCAAATTATCCCTGTTGGAAAAATGTTTCAGCCAGCGGAGGTTAGAGTTTTGTCAACTTGACACAAACTAGAATCACCCAGAGAAAACGGACCCTGAGTTGAGGAACTGCCTCGATCAGATTGGCCTGAGTGACGGGGTACTTTCTTGATTAATGATTGATGTGGGAGGGGTCTAGCCTACGAGGGGGCGTGGTACCACCCCTGGGCATGTAGTCCTGGGTTGTGTAAGAAGTCAAGCAGCGGAGAGCGAGATGGTAGCCAGCATTCCTCTATAGTCTCTGTTTGGCACCTATATGGACTTTAGGATCAGACGTCAATTTCAACAGAAAGAGACTAAAGATTTAGACAGCAGTGCGTTGTCTTTGCGGCTCTTCTCAGGGAGCATTACCATCTTACCTGCATATGGCCCCATCCCAGGACTCAGAGAGCACTAACCTAGTCTCAACGCTTTAGTCTGATAAAGCAGGCTGGGCCAGACATTCAAAACTGGTCAGAGGGACAGAGTTTACGAACGAATATTTATTTCACTTTGAGCTGTGAGGAAAAGGTACCATTCTGTTTGTAAACTATAAGTGGAAAGACTAACAGAGACTGCTAAAGCCTACTAGAAATAAAAAAAAAAATGTTCCATTAGAAAAAACATTACATTTTGAATTACACATTTTCCAAATACAAGTCCTATTTAAAAATCTTCAAAAAACAAACAATAACCTAAACACCCCTGAATTTGTTACAACAGAAAAACTGAGTGACTTGTGATATAAAGGCTCAAGTATATATTGTTTTGTTTTTGTGCAGTGCTGGAGGCGGAAAAGTAGTTAACAGTGTGCTAAAATATTTTAGAGAAAAGATAAAATTTAATTAATGCATAAATTACCTGGGTTTAGTGATGTGGCTTTACAATCTCAAGGACACCTGGAGGGCCAGGAGTTTAAGGTCAGCCTTACATGGGAGGTCAGTCTGGACTATAGGAGATCCCATCCTAAATAAATAAAACAGGAGTAAAAACTAACACACACACACACACAGATACACACACTTATGCTCTCGTACACACTTTTAAAACAATAAAACAAATCAACCGTTTGTTGACTTAAGAAAACAGAAATCTATCTCTATACTACCTGAATTTGTGTCAACCTGACACAAGCTGGAGTCATCAGAGAGGAAGGAGCCTCAGTTGAGGAATGCCTCTATGAGATCCAGCTTTAAGGCATTTTTTCCTCCCGTGACAAGGTTTCGCTGTATTGCTTTGGTGCCTGTCTTAGAACTAGCTCTTGGCTGGCCTCGAACTCACAGAGATTCACCTACCTCTTCCTCCTGAGTGCTGGGATTAAAACAGTGTATCACCACTACCTGGCAGCCGCAAGGGATTTTCTCAGTAAGTGATCAGTGTGGGAGGACTCAGTCCATTGTGGGTGGGGCCATCCCTGGTCTGGTGGTTCTGGTCCTGTAAGAAAACAGGCTGAGGTCTTGTAAGAAAGCAGGGGAAGCAAACCAACAAGCTGCACCCTTCCATGGCCTCTGCATCAAGTCCTGCATCCGCTCCTGCCTCTGGGGTCCTGCCCTATTAGAGTTTCTCTGCTGACTTCCGTTAATATGAACAGCAATGTGGAAGTGTAAACTGAGTGAACCCTTTCCTCCCCAACTTGCTTTTTGGTCACGGTGTTTCATCGCAGCAATGGAAATCCTAACTAAGACACAACCCAGACTCTGGTACTTTTACCAACAGGGTCAACAAAGGCTTGGAACAAGCGGTGCCAGTTGCTTCTGTGCTTTTTTATGTCGACACGCTTCAATTCTCACTTCTCTCCCCTAAATGCCAGCCATTTGATACTCCATGGTTCCTGACATCACCCTGGAGTGTTTAAGTAAACAGCAAGTAGCATTTGCTGCCAGTGGTGACATTAATAACGACGGCAACCGGAGGAGAGCGCACCGTGGCGTTGAGGTGAGTCCTGGAATGGAGTGAGGTCCTTGGCAGGGCCTAGAGTTTGTTGTATCAATGGTCACGGTGTTGCAGTGTTTCACCTCCCTGAGGAACGGGGACCCCAGTTCTGGGAACTAGCCACGATGTTTAATGTGGCTGCCTCTAGCTACTTGAATACTCTGAAAAAATGCTTTTGTCTGGCATAACATTAAGGGTTTCCTAAGAAGGTCCAGTGTGTCTGTGTCTTTACAGACGTGAGAGCGTGTCAGTTTCCCGTGTAGCTTCACTGGTTTCTATAAATGTTAGTGACATTTGCACATTGGAAACGAATATTTGTCTATCAATCATTGATCCGCATATGAACCTATCCTTCTATATTTTACTGTACCCTATAAAAATACCCCTTTCCTTTCTTCCTTTCTTCCATTACTAAAGCAAGAGTGGGCTTTGGTTGTTTTGTTTGTTTTTGTTTTTATATCTAGGGTAGACTCTCTAAGGCACTGAAACAAGCAACAACCAGAGAGGTCAGGTCCTTAATTTCTTGCTACTTCTAGAAAGGACAAAAAGAAAACTCACTATGTAATTGATGCTGGCCTTGAACTCCTGATGTTTCTGCCTCATCCTCCCAAGTGCAGAAATTAGGAACCTGGGCCACCAGGCCCACCTGATTATACATTAACTTTTATCTGTTATTTTTATATATTTTATAAAAAATATTTTTGCTAAAAATATTTTAGCAAAGTGTTAGATAACCCCAGAATTGAACAAACAGAAAAATAGTCAAAAGACTCTATATCACACACACAAAAAATCACTTAGTTTTTCAATTTTCTAATTGAAAAGTAGAAATTTTGGAGGTGTTTAGATTATGTTGTATTAAGATTTTTTTTGAAATGGGAATTTGTTTAAAATTATGCAATCCAAAATTTAACTTTTTCTAGTGAGACTTGGCTTTGGTTTCTGTTAGGTTTGACCACTGTAGATGGCGTTTGTTCTGGAAGACAACAAAATAGGGTGAGGTGATAGACTGGGGTGGGGTGGGGGTGGGAATCCTTTAGAGAGGAGACCTGGTAGGGCTTTCTGAGGAGGCAGCAACTGAACTGTCTGAATTATGAGGGGGAGCAGCCTCGGGGAACTATGGGAGCAGAACGTTAGAGGCAGACAAAACGGCAAGTGAGAATTGTTTGAAGTAATTTAAAATAAAAATCAAAGCAATAGACAATACAAAAATCAAATTGGCAATGAGGAAAACATGGAAGAAAATAAAGGGGAGCTGCATTGTAGGCATGTGAGCTGCTAAGTTTAATCAAATTATGAAAACTGAGCTCAAATTTGAGCCCTGTCTTCCTGGAAGCCATGGTAACAAGGAAATGAGATGAATCTCATAGTTTTCTCTCTTCATAGGGATAAGGTATGTCTTTTCTTCCTAACAGAACTCAGTTTCTTTGCAGGGCACAGAGTAATTGTATTAGTGTGGCAAGGACTCTACCCAGAGCTGTTTCTATTTTTGTTTGTTTGTTTTTTCCAAGACAGGGTTTCTCTATGTGACAGCCCTGGCTGTCCTGGAACTCACTACGTAGACCAGGCTGGCCTTGAGCTCACAGAGATCTGCCTGCCTCTGCCTTCTAAGTACTGGGATTAAAGATGTGCACCACCATGCCCAGCTTATACTGATTTTAAAATGTAGCTTGCAACTTATCCCATGAACCCAAAATCTCTTTCTTCCTTTCTGCTCTTGCACTTTTCCTCATTGTTGTGTATACGTGTGGTGTGTGCGTGTGTGTGTAAATATGGGAAGGTGTGTTCATCTGTGCATGCATGTATTTGTGGAGACCAGAGATTGACTCAGATTTTTTTTTTCCTTTCTACTCTTCATTTTTGAGATCAGGTCTCTCTGGCCGTGAGCTTATCATTTTCTCTAGGCTGACTGGCCAGTGAGTTCAGGGATTCACCTGTTCTGCAACCAGAGCTGGGGTTACAGACACCTGCTGCTGCCTCTGATCGAAGCCATTTCATGGGTGTGGGTGTCAGCAACAAGGAGACAAAGGGTAGGGGTTGGAGAGATGCTCTCCCAGAGGACCGAGTTCAGTTCCCGGCCTCCACGTGGGGTGACTCATAGCTGCCGAGGAATCTGACTTCCTTTTCTCTATGTGAGCACATGTGCGCACACGCACACACACACACACATAAATTTATAAAATAGACACAAGTGTGTGTGTGTGTGTGTGTGTAGGTCAGAAGTCAGCCTCAGGTGTTGCTCCTAGGAACTGTCTACCGGTTTTTGGCCTAGGGTTCCTCACTGCTCCCTGGCCTGAAACTTACCAATTAGACTATGACAGACGTCCAAGAAGCACCAGGAAGTCTCCTGTCTGTACCTCCTTAGAGCTGGGATTATAGGCACTTTCCCCCATGCCCAGTTTTCTTTCAAATTTATTTTAATTAATTTTTTTACTTGGGTTCTGGGACTCAAACTCAAGTACTCACGCTTGGACAGTGTCTTACCCCTGAACTGTCTCCCCAGTCGACAAACAGTGCTTTTTGATGGGCTGACCTAACTCCGTAGGAAACCTAGCCCACAGGTTCCCAATCAGTGTTAGGAAAACAAAAATGAAAACCACACAAAAACTGGGATCTATTTAGCTGGAATCTCTGAGCGTATAGTTTGTGAATCTACATTTAAACACAAAATAAAGCTCTGAGCGTATAGTTTGTGAATGAATCTATGTTTAAACACAAAATAAAGCAAAACAAAAGCAACTCCCTGTAGATGCCTCTGACGCTTAGCACGGTTGGGAATCCCCAACACAGGCTGGAGGATTCATCCGCGTGCTTTTCCAACAGATCTTCCTACCAGCATTTTCCCTTACCCAGGGTCTGGAGCGTAAAGAGCCTTCTAGTGGTTTATTTAAGGTACATCCACACACATCACAGCTCAGTGAAGCAGATGGTAGAGCTTATCCTCTTTTCTGGATATTGTGGCAGAACACTCGTACTTGTTCTTTCGCTTGGATGGACAGTCACGCCATCTTCTTATAGGGACAAAGCGAACATGCAGCGTAAACTCCTCACATCTCTTCCAGGCACGTTAGATAATAGTTCTGTAATTTTCCAGAACATTTCTTGGCCAAGATTCCAAAGTTCTATCATATAGTATATGATGGGGAGTATCTGCGCTTGAAAAACGGTTTTCAAAACGAAGTTACCAAGTAACTCATGATCATTTGAGCGGGTTTTTTCCTCTATGGAGGGAGAAGGGTGAACTAAGTAGTTGCCAAATGTACACCTGTAAGCAATAAAATTAATTGCTCTGATGTACTGTTACTGGCTATCAATCACCTTAATTTTAGAAGACATCTGCCTTGAATAATTATGCTAGTCCAAGTAGAGTTGAATTTCGTCCCGGCAGCTGCCGGAGAGCAGGACCCCGCCCACTGAAGCCATTCCTGGTTCTTGTCAATAGAAATTAGCATACAGCTGAAGCCAGCTTTTCACGTCTCCATTGCTTGCGACGTGCATTGAGACGGTCCCACAGAGGCTTGGGACAAATCTAGAGATGTGTTATTTGACTCATCACGGGCCGCTTCAGGCTTTCTTTGAGGACACACACCCACCTCTCAGCAGTGACTTTGGGACCCGGTTCAGGTCGTTTTAAGGTTCAGTGGGAGCGCGAGCCTCGGCACTAGCTCGGGCTGCCCGCACCTTGACTATGTCTGGACATCCCGTCACGATGACAACAGTGCTGTTAAAATGTGTTTTACTTAACACTGCGCTGCTCTGTGCTCAAGGCAGGCTTCCCTGCTCGGTTCCCGGGGTGCAGCCGGTGGGGACCGGGCTCTGGGGCACGTGGGCGCCGTTGCACGACTCGTGCACCCCTCCCAGGCTCCACGCACGCGGAAAGCGGAGGGGCTTTGCACTTTGTCCCGGTGAGGACCCCGTCCACCTCCCGGGTCGGCTCAGCGGCCTGAGAAAAGTTAAGCTTAAGCTTCTTTAGGTGTGGAGTTTGGGGCCGGGCGACCACCCGCGTGGAGTGTACTCCTCCGCCAGAGGCAGCCCGCCTGCCTGCGGTGAGTGGCCCCCGGGTCGCCTCACAGGGCGCGGCCACGCTGCCCTGAGGGAAAGGGTGGGCGGGAGGGTTAGGCTGCGGAGCGCCGTTGCTATGGCAACCGCGGGCAAACCGGCCTCAGGGCCTCCAGCTGCGGGTCTGCCTGCCAGGCAGCCAGCGCTGAGGGACCTGGCGATGACCACGGACCCTTCAGGAGTCCCCAGGGGCCTAAACAGTTGGCACCTCATTTCCCCCTGATTTGGTGTTTGGGTGGCAACTGGCTGCTTGGGTCCATCCACACCTCCTCACCTCCATCCCACTTTCACTACAGGAGACATTTTTGAAAGTTTAATGTGACCTCACTAAGGGTAAGTGTGTGTGTGGGAAAACGCCCTAAGAAGCTTTGGAGTTGTAAGGCGTTGATTTCTTTTGAATTTTCTAAGAGTCGGACACCCAGCAGGACTTCATTATATTGTGATGGGTTCTTCGGGTACACTTCCTGCACGTAGTGGAAGCTCAGAAGGTAGGGTGATATTAAGAGCTGTCTCCTGCTGATTCTGAGGCTAGGGAATTTCAGCCTGCTGCCTCAGTTTCCTAGATGCGCCTTAGATTTCTCCCACAGTGGTGGCCTGAAGTGAACCCACATGTGAAATTGCCATGTGCAGGAAGGACAAACGGCTAAGTGGCTAAGTTAGTTGTAGGGGATAATTGCACATTTTGGGTACTTGTTCCTCACCGCAGCTGAGGAGGACCCTGTTTTCTCTGGTCTGACCACCTACCTTCAGCATCAGACCAGGATCTTGCCCGCTGTACACAGGAGGAAGGATCTTTGAGTCGAAAGCAAAATCAACAGGTTTTTGAACGTAAGCTTTCTCTCCTCCAAATCGTCTTCAAATTGTGAGCAATATGTAGAGAGTCTGTACATTTAAAATTCTCGTCCGTGTAAGCCACCGGTGTTCTTGTCAGAATGAATCACACCTCTGTTTCGTTCTCAGGCCGGGACTCTCACCCTCTTCATCAACTTGTGTTCATTTTTGTCTTCATACCCAAGATCAGGCCTAAGTGCTTACTTCTGTTTCTTCTATGGCCTGAGAACAGGTTATGTTATCTTGTCTCTTGTAGTTTCCTCCTAATTGGTCTAAAGCCATCATCTTGTTTTACAGTGTTCTTGCTTGTCCGCTCTGCAGTGGAAACAATATTGAAAATTTATAAATTGACCGTGCTGGGCCAGAGAGATGGCTAAGTGGTAAAGGTGCTTGCCACCAAGTCCGATAGCCTGAGTTAGATCCCCGGGGGAAGGACAGAACTGACTCCACAGATTGCCCTCTGACCCCCACGCATGATCTCTAGTACCTCAAGAAGAATGATCTAGGCCAGGCATGGTGGTTAGCTTCTAACTCTTCCTGATGTTATCTACAGAGACTCGAGTTTTTCATCCTGATTTTTTAAAAAGATTTATTTATTATGCATACAACATTGCCTCCATGTATGCCCACACGCCAGAAGAGAGCACCAGATATCATTACAGATGGTTGTGAGTCACTATGTGGTTACTGGGAATTGAACTCACGACCTCTGGAAGAACAGCCAGTGCTCTTAACCACTGAGCCATCTCTCCAGCCCCTTCCTCATCCTGATTTTTTTTTAAATTTTATTGATTTTTGTTGAGCTCTACATTTTTCTCTGTCCCCCCCTCCCTGTCTCTCCCCTCCCCTTCAACCCTCTCCCAAGGTCCCCATGCTCCCAATTTACTCAGGAGATCTTGTCTTTTTCTACTTCCCATATAGATTAGATCTACGTTTTCATCGTGAATTTTTTTGTCTCACTTCAGGACCTTTATACTTGGTCCTTTCCCTGCCATTTCCTTCTCTTTATCTCTTACCCTTGATCTCTGAGGCCAAACGTTTCCTCAGGAAAACTGTGTTTGATTACTTTGTCTGGGACAAACCTCAA
Organism: Myodes glareolus; assembly: GCF_982192425.1. Lineage (NCBI taxonomy): Eukaryota > Metazoa > Chordata > Mammalia > Rodentia > Cricetidae > Myodes > Myodes glareolus. The sequence continues at coordinate 95,316,817 of NC_142032.1, forward strand.
TATTGGCTCCTCTAGTAACATTTCTGGGTATGGCGCATGGTGTGTCACTAATAAGTATCAGAATGCCTGAATTTGAACTCTTTTCCCTTGGCCTTCACTGGCGTCTGAGAGTATCATGCGATGGTGAGAGGCACAGACTGCAGGAACAGACAGATAGTTTACAGGTTCGTTCTAGTTCTGTCACAGTTCCTCACCTGAAATCTGGGGAAGGGCGATACAGTGTATATTGCACCACTTCTTCTGGGATCCAGAATGTGTATAGACTGTCCCCTTGTGGTGGCTTGGATAAGAACAGCCCCTATGGGTTAATATATTTGAATGCTTGGTCATCAGGAGCCGTACTACTTGTGAGGGATTAGGCTGTGTGGCCTTGTGAGGGATTAGGCTGTGTGGCCTTGTTGGAGGAAGTCACTGGTGGGTGCGCTTTGAGGTTTTGAAAGCCCAAGCCAGGCCAGTCTCTCTCTCTCTCTCTCTCTCTCTCTCTCTCTCTCTCTCTCTCTCTCTCTCCCTCTCCCTGTTGCCTGCAGATCTGGATGTAGAACTCTCAACTGCTTCTCTGATACCATGTCTGCCCGTGTGCCGCCATGCTCCCAGCCATGCTCTGCACCATCACAGCGGACTGAACCTCTGAAAGTGGAAACAAAGCCTCAGTTGAATGCTTTCCTTTATAAGAGTGGTCACGGTGTCTCTGCACATCGAGGGAACTCTAAGACAGCCCTGAATGCCACCAACTACGTTAGCTTCTCTTTAGTAAACTGAATCTTAATGGGAATAAAGCTGGTGCATAGTTTGTCATTAGTTCATGGCAAGGTTTAGGAGCAAACGAATCTGCCAAAATATTTTGAATTTCAGTCTAGAAAGTCAGAGTTTGTCTTGGTGTAACCTTAATTCAGACACCTTCTCAGTGCCTCGGATTTTTTGCCGGGAAGTGGGATATGACTCTAGCCAGTCTGTCTACAGGTTCAACGTCATATTGCTTTAAAAAATAAATGAATTACTGCATGTGAACTACTTGAAACGGTGAATGGTGCTTAGTCAGTAATATGTAAGGGTCCTCTCATGCCATTTTCTTAGTTCTATATGGCTCTCCAAATGAAGTGTTGTTAGATATTATTATTACTATTATTTACATGTCAAGTACCAAATGTAGTGATGACTGTCTTCATAATTTAATCTTTTCATTATATCCCTGTTGCTTAAGATCAGTTTCTCGAAAATGAAATTCCAAAGGACAGCAGTGCTGAAATGCTCTTGAATCATGGGCTGCTGTATTCTCCAGAAGGATGATTGTCTTCAGCCCCACTGTCGGCTGATGCCCATTTCACAGATAAAAATGGTTCCTCTTTATTATAACTTATATCTTTATTATTTATTTGCTTAAGCATTAAGCAACCTAATTATTAGCTGTTAACGATTTCTTTCATTTGAATGTCTATATAGACTCTTTGAAGGATTCTCTAGACATAGTAATTGTACACATTGATGTGGTACAGTATGGCATTTGAATATGTGCATGTAGTGATCTTAATGATCAGGTCAGTTGACAGTTTTCATTTCAAACTAGAAGGGTTTTTGTTTTTGTTTTGAGACAGGGTTTCTCTGTAGCTTTGGAGCCTGTCCTGGGACTCACTCTGTAGACCAGACTGGCCTTGAACTCACAGAGATCTGCCTATCTCTGCTGGGATTAAAGGCGTGCGCAGCTACTGGGTGGCCCTCAAACTAGAAGTTTTAAAATTGTGCTCTTCGACTGTAGATATCCTATGTTCTGGGAATATTAGAAGTTACTGCTCACATCCAGCTGCACCCCTGACCTGCTTTATTTCCATACTCTGTTTCTCCCATTGTTTGTCTGACTTCTGTCTTCATTGCTAGGCAGGAACCAGCCTCCTGGGCTTTAGCAGGACTTAGGGTAAGGCTGTTACTTGCCAGTCGGCTACTGAGTATACTAGAGACCAGTGTTTCAGAAGCTAAGACTCGGGTGAAATCTGAAATCTAGACAGTGTGGGCCTTCAGGTCAACAGGGGTGGGGCAAAGACATCCAGGTGGGAAGCAGAGGGCCAAGGGAGATGGTCGAGGCTCTCAAAGCTGGGAGGAAGCTCTTTCCACAGGAACAGTGCAGGTTCATCTGTGGAGGAAGAGGGGTGTGGAGGGCACCGTGTCAGCCACACATTGGTTTGTGAGCACTGTTGATATGGTGAGAATATTGCTTGTCATACAGGGCGTGTTTTAAACCACAATTGCCTTTTCATTTATAATGGCTTTTTTTGGTGGGGGGGAATCTTGAGGTGTGAACTCAGGGCTGCATACCATGAGCCATGAACGTCCCTTGGCTCCTATGTAATTTTAGACTTAGAATGTCCTTATGCAGAGACTGGACAACAACCTACACTTTCTTAAAAATGTAACCATATATATTTTTAAAAAAATGTTGTTTTGTGATACTAGTAAATTGAGAGGTAACGACAGTCGACATAAGAAAGTTGAGAGCCTGCGACAGTGGGCGACAGCACTTTCTGTCAGCATGAGGACCTGGGTTCAGATACCAGTGCCTGTCTAGAAGGCTAGCGTCCCTGACTTCAGATAGTTGGGTGTGTGCTGAGACAGAAGGAGCATTCTAGCTCTGGCCTGGCTCCAGGTTCAGTGGTGGACCCTGTCTCAAAGGAAGAAGTCAGAGCTGAATAGAGCAGGACAACAGACGTCCTCGTCTGACCTCTGTGGGTGTGCAGACAGGCACACATACACACAGGAACCACACATATACAGTGTATGCACACCCCCCCCAAGACACAGAGTTAACAGTATACTTTCTCATAAAAATTGTGAAAAATGATGCTACAAAGGCCGGTGCTCATCCGTCTCCGTGCCTCACTGAAGAGGAAGGCAAGAGCTCTTTGTGTAGGGAGAATGAGGATGGATCTTTCTGAAGTGGCTTCCAGATATTCTAGACCTGTAGGGTTGTTTCTTTGTCCTCAAGACCCCGAGAAGTGGTTTCTGAAAGAGAAGATGTAATCCTGGAGGCATTTTCTTTCTCTTTCTCTCTCTCTCTCTCTCTCTCTCTCTCTCTCTCTCTCTCTCTCCTCCCTCCCTCCCTCCCTCCCTCCCTCCCTCCCTCCCTCCCTCCCTCCCTTCCTTCCTTCCTTCTTTCTTTCTTTCTTTCTAATTTATTTTCTTTCACATTTTTTTTAAAAAAAGAAAGCAAATTATCTTTTTTCATTTTACATACTAATCCCAGTTCCCACTCCCTTCCCTCCTCCCATCCCCTCAACCTATCCCCTCTCTTCACCTCCCATCCAATCCTCAGAGAGGGTAAGGCACATTGCTTTGGGAAAGGCCCAAGACCCTCCCTACTATATCTAGGCTGAGCAAGATATCCATCCAAAGAGAATAGGTTCCCAAAAAGTCAGTACGCGCAGTAGGGATAAATCCTGGTGCCACTGCCAGTGGCCCTTCAGTCTTCTCCAGCTGTGCAACTGTCACCCACATTCAGAGGGCCTGGTTTGGTCCTATCCTGGTTCCTTCCCAGTCTGGCTAGAGTTGGTGAGATCCCATTAGCTCAGGTTGACTGTTTCAGTGGGTGTCCCCATCATGGTCTTGACCTCTTTGCTCCTATTCTCACTCCTCCCACTCTTCAACTGGACTTTGGGAGCTCAGTCCAATGCTTCACTGTGGGTCTCTGCCTCTGTTTCCATCAGTTGCTGGGTGAAGGTTCTATGGTGACATTTAAGACATTTATCAGTCTGATTACAGGGCAAGGCCAGTTCAAGCACCCTCTCCTCTATTGCTTAGAGTCTTCACTGGGGTCATCCTTGTGGATTCCTGGGAGTTTCTCTAGTACCAGGTTTCTTTCTAGCCTCACAATGGCTCCTTCAATCAAGATATCTCTTTCCTTGTTTTCCGTCTCTTTCCTTCCCCCATCTTGACCATCCATTTCCCCCAAGTTCTCCTCCCCTTCTGTCCTCCCCTTGCCCCCCTCCCTTCTCCCCCTCACCTCGATGCTCCCAATTTTGTCAGGCGATCTTGTCTATTTCCCCTTTACCTGGAGGCATTTTCTACGCTCATCTGTGTAATGATCCTTCATGGGATTTCATACACTCACGGTTGCTACATACCAAGAAATATCCATTTTTAAGTAGAAGCTTAAATAAGGAAGACGTGACAAAATTGATTGCTGTCTTTCTGGTGTACTTTCAGGTGCGCTTCTCTCCTCTGGATTCCCCTGCATAATAGTGAAGCTGATTAGGTTTTGCGTGGATTTACCTTTAGGGCTCTAGGATGTGAATAATGGGCACATAATTGTTAAATTGTGTTAATGTACCTGCTCTAAATTTATTAAGAAGTAAATTGTACAGTGCGTAAGAAATGAATCACCCCCAAATCTCTGGTTTTATTGGCTTGAAGTTGTTTTTAAAAAGGCTTATAAGGTGAGGGCAATGATTTTAATAACTAATTAAAATGTCATTTCTATGTGTTGTAGACTACATAAAATTACCTTTCAAATCGTCATTGATTATATACATATGTATGTGATGTGGAAGTAGAGCAAGACTGTGGGGGAGGGGAGAGAGGACCAGTGAGAGGCAGAGCGAAGACAAGGAAAGTAAGGGGGCAACTATCAGAAGGAAAACATTTTGTCCTGTATAATTACTGAAAAATGAACAAAAATAAAAACACATTAAAGTTATTACTTTGAATTCCAGTCAGGATGACTAATAAATTGGAATAAAATAGGGAGAGACCCCAAGTTTTTTGTGTGTTTTTAGTGTTGTATATAGGTTTGATACTGTTAACAAAATTTGGCATGGTACTGCACACCTATAATCCCAACACTTGAGAGGCTGAGGCAGGAGGATTGAAAGTTTGAGGCCAGCCTAGGTTCCATAGCAGGTTCTTGTCTCAAAAAAAAAAAGTTACCATTTTCTTACTTTTGGACACAAATTTAGTAAGCAATATTAACTATTGCAAATACATATTCAGCAAGCATTTATTGGATGCTTATGATATACACTCGATTCTAGTACATTGAACTGTGTCTTCACCTTTGTATTGCATGTGTAAAACGTTTGCTTGTGGTTCCGTATTTTTAACGTGAGCTGGTAGCTATTTCAAGAAGCTGATCATCTGGACCCATTTTAATTCTGGACCCCAACAATTAATGATTCATAACAAAAGCATTGTAGAAAATTCCTCTAATCTGCAAGACTGAGATGGTGGCCACCGTGGTGCTGGCCATTGTGCTGTGATCATTTACCACCAACAAAAGCTGTACCTGCGAGACTCCAGTTCTCGCTACTAGAATCCTCCTCAGTGCGCTGTAGCAGGCCTCACAAGGGCATTTTTCATGTGTTACAGGGAGCTCAGATCTTTCCTGCCTGAGATTTTGGAGAAAGGCCCATATTTATTCTTGGATGGTTTTCATAGAAGTCCAACTCATTTTCTTCTCACACTTCTTTTAAAAGCATTTATTTATTATTTAATGTGTGTGTGCATGTACGTGGGTGTGTGCACATGCATATATCATGGTACATTGCTATGTGTGAGATTCTGGTGAGATGTGAATAAACCTTTACTTACCCAAGATGGGGAACTGATGACAGACCAAAGTAAGGATGCCTCCAGAGTCCAATTTGGTGAACCAATGAATTTTTATTTGGATACTAAGAGGAGTATATTAAGAGGTTACTTGCAGGAACAGGGAAGATTAAAAACCACCTGTAGTACCTGAAGCCCACCCTAGCATGGACATGGCTCACAGAATCTGGAACCGGGAGCTCACTGTGACTGACAGCAGCTGGGCAGGTTGGAGAGTGTCTCTTGCAGGCAGCCCAGCGGGTATCTGCCTTCTCAGGAGTCCTTATTGCTCGGTGGGGAAAGGCCTAGTGGATGGTTGGATTCAGGGAGTTAGTGCTGGAAGCCCTGCTCCAGATGGTTCATGACCTGGGACAAATGTGTTAAGTTGGTGCCACAAAGAGACTGTGACTGCTTGTTGTCCAAGCAAGTGGCCCGGATGCCTGGGCTGTCTTTATTTATACAGTTTCAATGCTTTGAATGGACAGTTTTAAATCACTTTTTATTTCCTACGTTTCTAAAAATGACTGCAACAGTTGCCAGTTTGTTCTTTGCTTTTTCCCCTTCTGTCTCCCAACTCCCCCACCCGTAGCCATTAACTTTTTGATTTATATCTCTACTGTCAAAAGAATAAGCAGTTTTGCAAGCTACAAAGGAACTTTTCTGACTAGGCACAGCTGCAGGTAGGACAGTGTGTCCAGTTGGCAGCACATGGGGCTATAGTGTCCTGCAGGGCGAGAGATAGTTTTGGCTCTTGTGCTTAATATTGACATCTGGTAGCATCTGGATGCTCATAATCTACTCACCAGCCAAAGCTGGATCAATCCATTCTACATTTTGTACTGTTGTACCTCCTCTGGGGATATATCAGGGTTTCCCCCATTTATCCTATAGACAACATAACTTGGAAACTTACTTTTCACAGTTGGCACTGTTTATCCCTTGTCCTTTTGTCCGTCTCTCTTGTATTGACACAGTTATTAGAAATAAAGAAAATGTGGGTTTCTATGTTTCTGCTTCATCCCTGTTCCTAGACTGTTGGCATTAACTCTTGGTACCATCTATTTAATAAAATTTCTTTAAAACTCTTATGGTTAAAAATCGTTCTTTCCAGAATAGTTATACAAATTTAATATTAAACTTTGTGACCTGCTGTGCCTCATTCAGTCTAGCAGTGTGACTGGCATGGTGAAAGCAAGGAGAGCAGGTAGCACACATGCTCCTGGGGTCACGCCCAGAATTATGTAGCAAACTGATTACAGGTCTTTGCCAAGTAGGTCAGGGTCTCCAGGGTCCGGCCGCAAGGAGAGCCATTTGTGCTGTTCTCATGCCTCTCCCCTGAAGAAGTCACATGGTTCCTGCCACTCTAGAGTTGCCTACTTCCTAAGTCTTGATGAGGCTTCCCCTCAGAATGTTCTGAGTCTTTAGAACTTACTAAGCTTTGCATAACACATGCATGTGAAAGTCAGAGAACAACTTGTGAGACCCGGTTCTTTAATTCTACCGTGCGGGTCCTGGGGATCAAACTCGGGTCTTCAGGTTCGGCAGCACGTGCCTTTAGCTACTGATCCATCTTACTTGCCCTCAAACACGTTCTTAATTTTTTAAAAATACCCCTTGATTTTATGTATAGTAAAATGCTTTATATTACCATTTAGCAGGATGTTTTCAAGCTTCATTTCTGTTGCAGTGTGCGTAGCATTTCCTTTCTAACCATCAATTAATGTCATGTGTTTTCTTTCTTGAGTATTGTGCTGCTATTGCCGTGTGTGCACAAGTGTTGGCACGAACCCGTCCTTTCAGTCCTCTTGGGTGTGCCTGGCATGTATGAGTAGAATTTCTGGTCTTCTGGGAACTCTTAACTTTTGGAGAAACCCTTGAATCCTATCCCAAAGCCACTGGACCATCTCACTTTTTTCCCAGCAATTTGCAGTCCCCTTTTCTCAGAGGAAGCCGATACTGACACACGATGGGAAGAGATGACTGGGAAGGCTAGCAGTGCCAGCCTGTGGAATCTGTTCCGCTGGGTTCAAATGGAGAACACAGAAATGCAGTTTTTACTAAAGGGTTAACATCTTTGTTTTAAATCCATCTCTAGAAAAAGATCTTTTTCCTGTTATTTTTAGCATTTTATCCATGCGTCTGCTCTTTTGGGTTTTTGCCTTCTTGACTTCTCCACTCTAATACTGCCCCCAGTTACTTGCATATTTCCTTTGGTATCACGACCTTTTGTCATGACTCATGGTGTCAGAGTGGATCTGTCTTCTGTATATGCAGGATGTAGCCACAGAAGAGATCCGTCAGGGTGACTGTGGCCAAGTGGAGAGGGACCCTGAGCTGGAGGTTTGTCCTCTGCCCTGGATGGTGACTTCACTGTGATCTCCCTTTGGGCTTCTTTATTCTTACTCATGATAGGCCTTGTTCTAGGCTCAGTAGAGTGACCCGGGATTGAGGTGTGGCCCAGCAGCCTGGTTTACATCTCACTGTGGCAGTCAGCGCCTTTTATCCACTCAAGGCACACCCCAAGTCGACTCTACAGACCAGAGAACCTGTCTGCAGTTCCAGAGGCTGCTTACATAAAGTGTGACCTGGAATCTTACCAAGCTGTAGTTGTGCACACCTATAACCCAGGACTTAGAAACGGATAGAGGCAAAGCCAGCCTGGTCTGCATAGGACGGTCCCGGCCATCCAGGGCTGCACAGTGAGACCCTGCCTCAAAACCAGATCGTCACGAAGGAGCCTCCCTCCCAAAATGAGATTGGTTAGCTATGGGAAGAGAGGGTAAGGCAGCTGTTTTGTTATACAATATTTGAAGAGTTGTTCAAATACACTTGACAGAGGCCCACATTTTGATCTTATATTCTGGCCCTGCCACTGAGTAGCTCTGTTTTTCCATCTACATTCCTTTCAGCCTAAAATAATTCTGTGCTTCAGAAATATAACATACAGTTCCTGTACTGATGAGATCTGGATTCTTTAGAAGATTGAGTAGCAGCATGGTAGCTTTTTGAGTTCAGCCATCAGCGAATTGAAATTGTAATAACTGTATTTATTATACTCAGTTCTGAATGAGTTATAACTAAGCCTTTTGTTGGTCCCATATTATCTCTGGTTTACAGACTAATTTGTTTTTCTTTTATTTTTTTAAGTAGGATTTCCTTAAATTCTATGGATGTTTCATTACTAGAATGTTTAAAATGGCTGATTGCTGGGATCTTCAGGGAAACTAAAGCCTTACTTACATCTAGTATTTTTATTTTAGTTCATTCTTTAAATGAGTTCAAAAGTAATTTATTTTAAAGGAGTGACTATTTTTTATGTAACTACATTTCTTGCAAGTTTAGAAATTTTTGGCCACATAATTTTACTCTTGCCCCTTTAGCTTAGGCTGTAGGTAGCATATGGATTGTTGGCTGCTTTCCCAGTGAATCGCATGGCATTGGGTCTTAGCACCCTCCCCCACGTTCCCTGCTGCTGATTTTGCCTAGTGTTGATTTATATATTTTTATTCTCCTGGCACTTTTCACAGTACTCACCAAGCCCTGCCACGTTGGAAGTGGGGGTTCCCGAGTTGGAGCCTTTTCCATGTGACTGTTCCCTAGCGAGTAAAGAGTTGTTGATCAGACTGTAGACTTGATGTTTAGTTCTCGGTGCCAGGTTTCAGTGACTGTATGACAGCCCTGAAGCTGTGTCAGCACATCTGCTGCTGCACCTGTGTGATACACATTCGTTTACTGTATTGTGCTATGATTTTAGCTTTGTCATCTGTTGCTGTTGTTATAAAGGGATATTGATAGACTACAGGGTTCTCTGAGTATCATAGAAAATGCCTTTTATTTTATTGATCACATTGATTTTCATAAAAATACACTTCTGCTAAGTCTTCAAAATAGAGCTCACAAATAGCTCTGATGGGAGTAGCGGTGAAGACTGCTGGTTTACTGTGAGGTTGTTTCAGGAAGATCTATAAATGAAATAGTATGGACAGCCAGTCAGTGCCTTTGATATTCAAGAGTAGGAAGTGGGGGCACCTTGGCCATTTTTGAAAACTGTTTTCAGAGTAAGTTATTAATTGGATTGCAGCGCACTGCGTTAGTGCTTTAAATGGCACCACAGTTCATTGCAGTTCTGACCAGGAATAATACATATGTAGGTAAGATGAAATCCATCTTTATGAGGAGCGACTGGTCATACAAAATGGTTCAATCTGATTTTAAAATAAAGCAGTAAGTGAAACCAGTAAGAGTTCAAAAGATACTTAGGGCCCAGGAAAGAAGATTTAGTACATTTAGCTTTCGAATAGTTTCTCCCTGTAGACGAATGCCTTTAAATTGACGCAGGTTATCAAGCCATTAGATTAATAAAGCAAAGAAAGATTCCTATTTTCTCTTTGATAAGGATCCAGACTTCAGGGACAGAGAGCTCTCTTTCAGGGCAGACTTCCTCCTTAAGTGGTAAGGCTCTGTCAAAACCGTTGGTTCTCTTCCTAAATTAGTGAGAAAAAAAATCTGTTTTCTCAGGTGAGCCTGCGCTCAGTGTGAGTGCTGTCAGAGGCTTAAGATGATGGCTAGGCATGGTGGTGGATGCCTGGAACCCCGCCATTTGGTGTGGGAGATGGAGGCTGGAAGGTCGAGTTCAAGGCCAGCTTTGGCTACGTATTACAAGGGGCCAGTCTGGGCTGTTCGAAGCCCCATTAAGTTTTTTTTTAAATTTTGATTTGACATTGTGAAAAAGATGATTATGAACTGGGAGACATTGCCTAATGACAAGGATACAAATTTTATAGACCTTTTTAGAATATTTTACTATTTTCCATTCAAAGAGCTTGAAATTATTATGATGGCCCAGTTTTCTTTCCTTGAACACCTACATATCACAGACTCTTGGTATTGAAGACTATGAGAAATAACTCACATTCATTGGAGAGTGAGAGAAATGCTTGTTAACCTTAGAGAATGAACAGATCCATTCCTTCACTCTGTGCCTCTGCTAAAAATGATCTTAATCTTTCCCAAGTGATCTTGGAATTCTAGCATGAACACTGTGATATATAAGTGGTGGTTTTTGGTGCTGAAGTAATGATTTGAAGAATTTGGATATCTGATGTGAATACTGAGCAGAGGCTTTCTCACTTTATGCCTGAACATTTCAATTACGTTGCAAAGTAAAATTATGACGATTTTTCTGTTGAAAATATCTAGCATTTTTCTTTTCCCCACATATTTTTCTGAAGATATAGTAAGATTGACTGTGGAGCAATGCTTTTTTGAGTATTTGTGGCGTAGACACCTAGCTAGGGCATGGAACCAATCCATCCCTCCCGCTCTTTTGTGGCCTTGGCTTCTACACAGATTGTAGAATTGCAAAATTTACAGAGCTCCTTGCCTTGTGTGTTTATTTCTAGAGTATGGGGGAGGGAGGAAGGGATTGGGTGTCCGTTATCTTTGTTACTAATTCATATTAATGTAAAGTTCCCAAATTAACTTGTTTTCAGCAATGTTGCGTCTGTTAGCCTTGGTTGTGTGTGGGAGTTCTTTTTAGTCTTTAAGTGACATTTCAGAGTGCTGGTGGAGGAAACCTTCACCCGTTTACTTGCTAAGTTTTGACTAATTTGTATAATAAATTAAAGTCTTGTTCTTTCTTCTGTTGTCCCTTTCAACAAACACTGGTCATCTAATCTACTGCATGTATTGTCCTAAGCACCCGGGGAGGGGTGCATACTGGGTAAAAATGACCAAGGATGCTAAATATAACAGTAGGGAAAGGTGCTAGGTAGTCACAGTTAGGTATGCTCTCAGAGTCATCTGTAGAGAGCTCCAAATACAGAGGAACTTATTTGTATATGAGGCAGGAAAAACAAGGGTGTGGAAATTGATTGTTAAGATGGAGGTGGAATTTAATACTTAATATTTTGATGCTTATCAGTATTGTTCAGGCTGCATGAGTTTTGAGCATTGACTTTTCATTACATCATGGTGCAATTTACAGCCATCTGGATTTTGCAACATCATTTTTTTTAATCTATAAAGAATCTTTTATGGTAAGTTTCGGATGCTGGCCTCCGGAAGCTTAGCGGGAGATGCCGCATTGCTCAGTCTCCGGCTCTGTCTTAACAGACGCTTCCTTGTCCCTCTGCCTCTCTCCCCTTTGCTGAGGGAATCTGACCCAGTTGCTGGGCAGTTAGTTGATGAGATTCTGTGTCACTTCGAGTGTTTTGCTAAAGCTTTTGACTTTTGTATTGACTATAGTGTTATTCAGTTTCTGTTTTAAAATCCCTTCTACTGGGTTTGCTGAGATGGCTCAGTGGTGCAGGTGCTTGCTGCCAAGCCTGACAGCCTGAGTTGGACGCCAGGGTCCCACGTGTTAGAAGGGGAGAACGGGCACTCCACCCATGGCAGTTGCCTGTCTCCTTCCTGTGAATTTGCCCTTTCTAGATAGTTAACAACATTGAAATCTTACAGCGTTCATCCCTTTGTACCTAGCCTGTTTCACATAGTGTGATTTTGGTCTTGCAACATGTGACCATCAGCCAGAGGCTCATATGGACCTTTTCTGTAGATCTAGTTTCTGTACTCTTTTCCCTCAACTAGGCTAGACTTCGTGGGGGGGGGGGGGGGAGGATCCAAGACTTATTGAGGAAACTGCTTCTAGGTGTTAAGCTGGTACAATAGGATTCGGAATGTTTCTTTTCCCTTTCTCTTGTTGCCTGTCATATAATGTTTGCAACCATTATATTGTATCTATCCAGTTTTCTAGCTGTTTAAAGCACAAGGGTAAATGTTACCCTATTTCTCCTTGACCAGAAGCAGAATCACCCTCCCTCCCTCCCTCCTTTCTCCCTCCCTCCCTCCTTTCTCCCTCCCCTCCCTCCTTTCTCCCTCCCTCCCTCCCTCCCTCCCTCCCTCCCTCCCTCTCTCCCTCCCTCCCTCCTTCCATACCTCCCCTCTCCCCCCTCTTTCTCTCTCTCTTCTTTTTGTGGTACTGGTAGTTGCACCCATATATTGGTATTTGTATTTGATCTTTGATCTAATTCCTAGCCCTTTCTTTTTTATTTTGAGGGAGGGTCTTGCTGAATTGCTCGGGACAGTTGCCTCAGACCTGCAGTCCTCCTGCTTCAGCCTTCTGTGTGACTGGGATTATGGACATATGCTATCATGTACTTCTAAAAATGGACCAGACTAGCAAATACTCAAATCTCTGCCTTTTCCTTACTCATTTATATGTCTTTGGTAGAACTGAATTGTCCCAGTTGTAGGCTGTACAGTTTCTAGGCTCTAAGTGTTGATTTAGTACAAGAAGAACAGCAAGGTGATCGCACATCATTGATTAGGTCTGGCTGCACATGATGCAGAGGAGAATAGTTTTCCTCTGCTGTGTCACATCTGACCTGCTTCTGCTGACTCGAGTTCCTACACAGGCATTAGGGAAATATTGACGGGTGTAGTTTAACAGCACCACACTTGGTGAAACGCCAAATTCTACAATAATAGATTTTTATGCTTCCAAATATAAAAGTATTTTCTAGAATCTTTTTTGCTGTTATGTTGAAATGCATGTTTGAGTAGTATCATACTTGTTAGTGACCTTTAATGGCAGAGAGAATAATGTGTAGTCTGCACAGAATCTAACTATAATGTAGTATTTTTTCATTATTTTTGAGTTGTAGTTTAATAAATATAGCTTATTATCCACAATTTACAATTACAGTTACATAAATCTCTCCTTTTTTTCTCTTGTACCGAATATGTGTAAATGTTATGAATAAAAATTGAGAGGAAATTTCATGTCATTTTAATGGGCTTATTGCATATATTGAATAGCTGAATTGCAACTTTTAATTTCCTCTTGGAATAAAGAATTGAAATAGTGAAATAAATTGGGACACCTCAGGACAGTGGTCGACGGAACTAAACTCTTTTCATTTTGTTTGAGAGATCGCATTGTTTTATGGTAAAAACAGCCTGTTTCACTCTGAGTGACAATTATTTTGTCATGAAGAAATATCTTGAAATTGTGGGTCATTTTTCAATTTTATATGCATTTTGTCAGCCTAAAATAATCGCTGATTTGGACTTTCCATGGAAAAGAGGTAAAGATTATATTATTAACTTTGCAGGGAAGTGTTTTTAGGGCCTTGATCAGATATATTACTTAGACGCAGTGGAATATTATAAAAGGGTTTGAATCCTGTAATGCCAACTCAGGCAAGAGATAGATAACTGTAAAGTTCTGGGTGTGGTAGTGCGAGTCTGCCGCTGCTGTGCTTGGGCATTGATGGCCAGAGCACCGGGGATTTGAGGCTAGCCTGATCCTTATGAAACCCTGTCAACAGACAGACGGCCAAAGAAACAAACAAATAGACAGACAGACCTTCTGAAAACGAAACTCCAAGCTAAAATGAAACAAAAAGCTCCAGAGAGACAAGTTAGTTGTAGAAAAAAAGTAAAATCTATGCTGCATGATGCAGAGAAGCAGAGGGGCGTGCTGTGCTCGGGCACTGCCTGTGTGTGCAGTCAGCAGGAGATGCGGAATGCGCTCAGGGCCTGGAAGGAAATGCAGCTGGTGGTTTGTTTTTTGCTTAGGAGACAAAATCTGGAGATACTCATCATGTTCACACGGGGGCAACTTATAAACTTCCCAGGTTTCCCACAAAACACCACTCAGACCGAGGGCCCTGTTCTCTTGTATAGGCGCGGCTTATATACTTTCAGAAAGGATTAACAGTAACTGAACTGGTTCTGTCTGGGTTTACTATAGCTAAACCTCTGAAGAGCTGTATCCTGATAAAGGCTCTTGTTATTTCCTACATCTTCATAAATTACTGCCTTACTCTGGCCATAGTTTCTCCGGCCAGAAGTAAAGATGATTTGATAGCCCTGGACTCCGCCACATGGGGCTAAGGACACTGCTCATGTTTGTACTCCCTGGGTCTTCACCAAGTCGGTCACACTCGTTTCCCATTTATAGACATTTGCCTGACAAGCTAGACTGGATGGAGGCGAGTTACAGTCCAGAATCTCTTTGTTAACTGCATTTTGTGCTGCAGTGTTTGAGTTTGAGGAGTTATCACTGGGTTGGCTGCTTGTTATCAATGAATTGCTTGTTTGTGTGGTGCTGGGGGTTGCATCTAGGGCCTCATGCTTGCTGGGTGAGCGCTCTCACTAAAGTGTATCCTCTTGCCACCCCTGTAACTTCCAATTGTAAGAGTCTCACTAAGCTGCCCAGGCTGGGCTTTAAATCACTCTGTAGCTCAGACAGGCCTTGGTCTTTCAGTCCACCTGCCCCGGCCCCTGGGTGGCGGGGATCACGGGCCTGAGCCACTGGCCCAGTGCTTTCAAGGCTGTAAACTTTGCTTCAACAATGTTACAGGTTGCACACAACTTTAACAGTTAACAAGAAGCTCATTCAGTAATTTAAAAATATCTCCACTAGAGGTCAGTCTATCACCTGGGAATAAGAATATTGTTGCTTTCCTGTCTTAAAAGTGAAATTTTTGTTTGAGACTAATGTGACTGAATAAATGTTGAATTAAAAGCATAATCAAAGAGTCATTTTTCATGTGTGGTGTTGGGGATCAGACTCAAGGCTTTACAAATGCTAGACAATCATTCTGCCACTTAGCTGTACCCCCAGACTTCAGAGTCAGCTTTACAGAAGCAAAAGCATGCATGGCTATTATAAGATCCAATATTGGCTCAATAGATTGTATTTGCAGAGTTCATTCAAGATATCTCATTGAAATGACTTCTGGGATAGAAAGACTACTTATCGATGACCTTGATCTTTGTTTTCTATAAATTACTCCCACATTAAATATTAAACTAGGTTTTCATTACTAGTATTTCAAATTCCTTTCCTTGACTCATTTAATTCAGTCAGTGCTGCAGGACACACCCAGAAGGTAATGAAGCAGTGAAGTTGTTTGGTGCCCACTAAAAGATACTTTTAATATTAGGGCAACATGAATATAAGCTTTTTTTTTTCCTTAAAAATAGCTTAGAGAATTTTATTTCTCACCACCCAGGTTTTAAAAATAACATGGTATTGGATTAAGAAGTTAACAGTCTTTATTTAGAAGCAATGTTTTGAGCCTACCTGTGCTTGTGAAAGGGGAGTGTTATTGTGGAGGAATTACACACACGTTATTTGTAGCGTCTAGCTGGTAGAGAGTAATTACCCACCTGACTCATGACGTTAGTGAGACTTAAGTAATGGTTCTGGCTACTGTAGGTTAAATAAAGCCTCTTAGGCAGCCTTCAAACTAACTGAGACAATCTGACTTGACTACAGATTTGCCACACTGATAATGAATGGCACCGTGCAGAAGAGGCCAGAGCAAGGAGGGTGGATCAGCACAGGGTGTACTGTTGGACAGGCAGTGACATAAACCCAGAGAGGAATGAGGGAGCCGTAGACAGAGGTCTGCAGAGCAGACAGGATGGCAAGATTTATCCCTTGCTCTGTAGCTACTATGGTGCCAGCCATTGTGCCAGGAGCTTAGTGCCCCCCACCTCATCCTTCCTCATGGACAGTATGCTAATCCCTTTTTATAGACAAGATAACTGAGGCTTAAAGAGCTCCAACAACTTACTGCACTGAGATTTGAACCCAGGGCTTGTGACGCAGCTATGAAACTGTTTCCTGATGCAGACAGCATCCCTCATCCCCTTCTTCTTTTGCTCCAGTTTTTTCCCTCCTCCTGTCTACAGTGTAAAGATAGCTGTAGGCTTACATTCAGGGTGAAATTAACCCCACAGGTAAACCTCAATTACAACAAAAGCTGAGGGTTATAACTTCCAGAGAGGCAGATTGGGGATATTTTTGTTAAAAAGTGGAAGTTTCTCAACCTTTGCCTACGCACCAGCACGACGACCTCCGTTCTCTGATTAGATGGTGATGAGCGTCGTAGTTCACACCGCTTTGTTGTTTCCCCCTCTCCGAAATCCACTGATTATCCTAGGAGGTGTCCCCTCTGTTGGCGTGGCTTCTCACAAATGGCACTCCTGGAGGTGCCTCTCAAGGACTTTGCAGAGTCTTAATAGGCAGCACAGTGGGCCGGCCACCGGGGAAGTTTAGGGATCACGGGCTTGGGCTGCCGGTGTACTTTTGTCGCTTTATTTTTACACCTGCAGGCAGCAGTGCTTCTGAGACCTTTTCGTCTTTTAAAGATAGCTTTGATCCTAGATCCCTTTCTGCTTGGGATATGTTTTTGAAGAGGTGAGGACAGAATGTCAGCTTTCTTCTCCCAAAGGCACTGGTCGCTGAATTTCCCCTATAATCCAGTACTTTCATCATCCCTCCATGTTGATGGCTCCACTAGACCCGGAGAACGGCATTGAGCTTTTGTTTTTTGACCCAAGTGGCTGGTTAATGGTGGAAGGTCCATCAGCTGAGAATGCTTTTAATCAGGCTTCCTTTTGTGTGTGTGGCTGAGCTAAGGTCTATCTACGGTCAATTGCAAAATGTCTTTCCCAAGTTTCTTTCTCTTTTTTCTCCTGAAGTTGCTGAAGGTGATATTAGGAGGAATTTGTCCGGGCCATACAAGAGTAAGCAAATGGAAAGTTCTTCTCTTTAAATAGCTTTTAATCTCTTGGATAAGACTTTGGTTTGTTTTGATAAAATAGCACAGAATTCTTAACCTAGCAGTATAAGGTAGCACCAGATTCGCAGGTGCCCGAACTTCTCAGCAGGGAAGGCCCAACCGAAGCCTCAAGACCAGAGTCCTTGCTTTCTTCCCAAAGGAGCTGGGAATGGAATTGCTTCTATCTGTTTTAATCTGCAAGTGCCCCAAGTCTTCCTTTTTCTTTTTTGCTCATTCACAGTGGAGAAGTGGTCACACATGAAATACCCAGGTTTCCTACAGCCCATCCGCCAGCCCACGTTCACCTGCATGCTCCTAGCTTCCTAGCTGCCCTCAGACCAACCTTCCTGCCTTTCTGCCTTCCTGCCTTCCTGGCTTCCTGCCTTCCTGGCTTCCCTTCTGCAGCAAAGACCATATCACAAACATAAATGCGATCTTACCACCCCTTACCCAGAAAGGCTTGTCATCTGCATTGCTCTTACAGGAGAGCGGTACACCCTTAGCTTGTGAGCCCTAAAGATCAGGTCTTTCTTTCTCCTGAGAACCTTGTAGTCTGTAGTGTCTTCCCATAGTCTTCCTCAGATCCATGTTCCTTCACCAAAACCATTCTTTCTTTTCTGAAGAGAATTTATCATTGTCCTTTGCATACCTGCTTGGATAGCTCGTTTTGAGAAATTCAAGTGTAATCATATCTTTAATTATCAGATTCATTGCATTACTATTACATGCTTTTATTTTTTTCTTTTGTTGTAAGCAGCTTTTTCCTCACATAATTTTTTTTTTAAGAACAGTAGCATCCAGTTTTACCCTAGGACCTTGGGCTATTTAGTCTCAGTTTTCGTGGTTATCCAAGAATATGGGGTATGGGTTCCATCTCCTGAAGTGGACCTTAAGTCAAGTCATACACTGGCTGGTGACTCCCACAGGCTTTGTGCCACCAGTGCCCTAGCAGATCTTGCAGTCAGGACACCATTGTAGACCAAAGGGTTTGCGGCTAGGTTGGTGTTTACATTTCTCCTTTGGTAGCATGCAGAATACCTTCCTGTACCAAAGACACTAACTCATAAGGGTGAAGGCTCTATATCGGCCAGGCACCAGCTGCTCTTCTTCATGTTCAGTGATTTGTGTAGGTGTTGTTTTCAGCAATGGGGCCTTGCTTCAGTTTGTGGAGAGCAACCAATACTCTCAGAAACAGCCTGAGTTGTTTGGGACCCTTTTAGTGAGCAACTCAATTAGATGTAACCCAGTCCTGGTACTGGAAGCTTCATTTGGTGATAAGAGATATCCAGTTGGGGTTTTTCTACCCTGTTATCTATTTGATGATTTCATTTAGACGCCCTTCATATATATGTATATCTTACAAACCTACTGTATTAGGTTTTTATACTACCCCTCAAATGGCCTTTAATTTTAGCTGTCCCTCTCTTGTCTTTTCTTTCCCTCCCCATTGATCCTCCCATTCCAGTCATCCATAACTAATTTTTCTATTTCCCTTTCTTAGGGAGATCTAGCTGCCATTCCCCTGTACCCCCAGTCCCTTACTCTATACCTAACCTCTGTAGTCCTATGGATTGTAGCTTGGTTATCATTGACTTAACAGCTAATATCCACTTATAAGCAAATACACACCCTATTTGTCTTTTTGAGTCTGGGTGACCTTATTCAGGATGATTTTTTCTAGTTTCATCAGTTTACCTGTAAATTTCATGATTTCAGTTTTTAAAGAGCTAAGTAATATTCCATTGTATAAATGTATCACGTTTAAAAAACTAATCTGTTGAGGGACTTTTTTCCCTCCAGTTTCTGGCTATTACGAATTAAGCAGCAATAAACATGGCTGAGCAAGTGTCTCTGTGGTAGGATGAAGTTTCTCTTGAGATATTCCCAGGAGTGGTGTAGCCGGATCTTGAGGTAGGTCGATTCCCATCTTCCTGAGGAACTGCCACATGGATTTCCATAGTGACTGTACAAGTTTGCGGTCCCATCAACAACAGATGAGTGTTCCCCTTATTCCACATCTTTACCAGCTTGAGCTATTATTTGTTTTATTGATCTCAGCCATTCTCATGGGTGTAAGATGAAATCTCAGAGTAGTCTTGATATACATTTCTCTAATGACTAAGAATGTTGAACATTTCTTTAAGTGTTTCTCAGCCATTTAAGTTTTTCCGTTGAGAATTCTCTGTTTAGATATGTACCCCATTTTTAATTGGGTTATTTGTTTTTTGATATCTATTTTGAGTTCTTTATATATTTTAGATATTAATCCTCTATCAGTGTGTAGTTGGTAAAAGTCTTTTCCCATTCTGTAGGCTGATACTTTGAATGATGCTGTCTTTGGGTGTACAGAAGGTTTTTCGTTTCACAAGGTCTCATTTATTGACTATTGATCTTAGTGCCTATGCTAATGGTGTTCGGAAAATATTTTCCTATGTCAGTGAGTTCAAGGGGACATCCCACTTTCTCTCTAACCAGTTCCGTTGTATTCTAGGTCTTTGGTCCATGGAGGCTGAGTTTTGTGCAGGGTGATAAGTATGGACCTATTTGGATTCGTCTGCATGCAGGCCATTCAGTTTGGCCAACACTATTTGTTCCGTATGCTTTTATTGTCAGAAAGTTCAGTGTTTGTCTTTGCGGACTGTCCCTCTGTGTGCTGTGTAAGAACCTGGAGATGCCGAGAAGGATTAAACTTTGTGCCATGTGTGCCATATGGAGAGTGAACAAGGACCATGGTAAATTCAGCTTACGCACTGAGGAAGGTTGCTGCTGTTGAAGAGTGGTCCTAAAAACCCAAAGAGACACGTATGCACAGTTTCTGGTGACCATTCCAAACTGTAGAGTACACAGCTTGCATTCACATCCATGAAGACTTACATTAACATATTTAGTCATTTTCCCAATGCATAACCTTATGTCACAGGTATTACATTTCCTCATGACCAACTGGGCTGATTTAACTCAGACTTAGTAAGAACTCTGTGCCATTTGTGCCTCCTCTTGCTGGGAACCACTGATGTGGGTCATGCCAGGTTTTCTGAACAGGTTTTACTAGCTTTGAATCCCAAGAATATTCCCAGAGGGCTAATAGGTGGTGCATTCCAAGAATGAATGTGGTTATTACTGGGTGGGTTGCTCAGGAAAGGTCTGTGACATTCAGAGATAGGGTCTTTTCTCATTTTATAGTCCGTCACTCAAGGTGGGAAGGTCATTTAAATGACTCTTTACAAAATAAAGAAAATGAGCTTCAGGAAGACTTTCCTCTCCTGGAACCAAGAAACGTCACTCAGGGATTTCTCACTAAATCATCTCATCTTCACTTCTCGAGTATTCTAGTCTCTGCTCACCCATCACCTTGTACTTTCTGTCCTGTTATCCTTGTGATTGTTTGCTTATAAGGACGTCTGTATTCTGCATCCCAATACAAGCTCTCGGAGTATGGGGTCCAATCTCCACTGCTGCATCTTCAGTGCATCTCAGAGAGCCTTGTTCATAGTTAGCATGCCAGGTGCACTTGATAGTGGGCAGATTCTAAGTTTCGCAGTAGATAATCTAAGAATTCAGAAGGTATTCAGAAAAGTAAAGGAATGTCCTCCATATTTCCTGTTATGAAACTAACACAAAATCAACGGATAGAATGAACATGTATTTTATTCTGTTTCAAAGCAAAAGGAATCCATAAAACTAGGAAGTAGCTCAGTTTAAACTATGGACTGGTTCATTAAGGAGTCTGTAAAATGTGGATTAAATCTATGGAGGAGGCTAAAAACTGATGCTTCTTTAGATTGTAAACAGTACAAATTTTACTAAAACCCAAGTGAGAAGACCAATTGTCTCATCCTGTGAAGTATGAGAGTTTGGGAATGTCCTGGGGAAAACTGTTAAAAGCTTCAACAGAGTGGTAATATCTCAATAGTGAGACAGGTGAGCCTAAGAGGCAGTATCTTTTTTTATACTTGTCTTCTAACCTGCATAGAAGAGCAAGACATAAGGAAACATGACAATGAACATTGCACAACTTGACCAGATTCAGAGGAACAGAAATGAGAGAACAATAAAGTAAGAAGTCAAATTTCATTAATATTGTATTGTAATCAAGAAGATGACATGCATTTTAGACTAAGAAGTCTCCTGGACTGGAAGTGGCACACCTGTAATCTCAGCATTTCAGATATAGAGGCAGAGTGACCAATAGAAGTTCAAGGTCATCCTTGGCTACATAATGAATTTGATACCATTTTGGGATATAGTAGACCCTGTCTCACAAAAACAAAAACACCAAGACAAACAGCAACAACAGCAGCAGCAACAACAACAAAACAAAGGTCTGAAAATAGATATTAGTTGGTAGAGTGCTTGCCTAGCATACACAAGTTCTGGGTTTGATGTGTAGCACTTCATGAAACTAGAGACGATGGTGCATGCCTGTAATATTAACACTCAGGAGGTGGAGGCAAGAAGATCAAAAACTCAAAGTCTATCTCAGCTCTGTGGGGACTTGGAGGCCACTATAAGCTAGAGGCCCTTTTAAAGGAATCAAACAAAACCTAACCAAACCAAAACCAAACCAGCCAATAAACAACATGCCCAAACAAAACAATACCCATAACCACCATCACTAACAAAATAGTAACAGATTACAAATTATTTTAGAAAACATATTTCAGAAAAATATTCATTTTAAGAAATTGAAAAGGAACACAACATTTAAAAGACTTTCGGAATGAAGGACAAAATAGGGAGCGGAATGGAAGTGAATGGTAAAGGAGAGAGTGTGTGGAGCAACAAGGGACGCCAAGAACCATTTGAAAAACCATACAGAAACCTACTACTGTAGAAGTTTCCTAAAATATGCCTGTGTGAAAGGAATCTAAAAGAAATCACCTAATATTAAGGAACCAACTAGATATCTTATGCTTCCAAGTCAAACCTCCAGTGCCAGGGATGGATTAATTCTCATTGAGTTGTTGGCCAAAGGAGCCCCATGAAAACCCCCAAATATCAAGGCTATTGCAAAGGCATTGGTTACTCTCCACAACCTAATGGTAAGGTCTTATTTCTGAAGACAGCACTTAGATATGTCTTTGAACACAGAGGAATCAAGCTGGTACATAACTAGAAGCATCATTCTTTCTTACTAGTGTTCATGGTGCTGGAATTTGCATGCAAAGTACTGAAGGAGAAAGATTACCTTAGTCTTCTAGTTACAAAACCTGTGACATACAACAGTGACATGACTGCAAGATATGCTGACACAACAGTGGCATGAATGTTATGGATGCAACCAACTACTTTTTGATTGAATTTAAGGCCTTCTCTCTGGGATGGAACCCACACCTGATGCTACTAAAGTGCCTAAGAACCTGAGACTAGATAGGTCATGGGCATAGGGGAAAACCTTACACCATTACTCCACTTAAGAACCATAACAATAAAAGGACTCCTAATAGCATACTACTATACCCATAGATCAGTGTCTTGCTCAGTCTTCATCAGACTTCATCTTGCAGTAGATGGGAGCTAACACAGAGGCCCACAATTGGAAAATGTACAGAGAGTGAGACTCTGTGGAGCCCTCAGTATTTTTTTTTTTTTGGAACAGCATGCATAAGAACAGTGTAAGTTCAAAACCATGTAAACTCTAAGCATGGAGAAGTGGATAAAAAGTCCCACTCTTTTTTAATTAATTAATTAATTTCAAAACAATCTTTTTTCATTTTGCTTATCAATACCAGTTTTCATTTCCTCTCCTCTTCCTGCCCCCCCCCCACTCCTCAGAGAGGGTAAGGCTTCCCAAGGGGAGTCAAAAACGTCTAGCACACTGCTCTGAAGCAGGACCAAGGTCCTCCCTATTAGGAATTTTTCCTAACATGAACTCTCTGCCGATGCAAAATCCCAATCAAGCCAAATCAAAACAAGCCAAATTAAAAAATTATCCAGGTTTAATGGGATTTCTGCACTCTCGGGTGGCCCCAAGGGGGATCTGGGAGGCTGTGAACACAACCACCAGGAGGAAGGAAAGGATCCTCTTTTGGGAGTTCAGTTACTTTGAGGGAGTGGTTCTAACCCCCCACCCCCAGGGGTCAGGACCTGGCATGCTGGGATTTGGAGTCCAACCAATACAACTCTCGGACCTGGGGGCTGGGGGCTACGCTCCCAACTTAACACTCCCCACAATATCTAGACTGAGCAAAGTATCCCTTCAAAGAGAATGGACTCCAAAAAGTTCAAGCACTAGGGATAAATCTTGGTCTCATTGCTAGTGGCCTCACAGACTGCCTAAGCCACATAACTGTCACCCATATTGAGAGGGCCTAGTTTAGTCCTATGCAAGTTCCCCTGCTGTCAGTCTGGAGTCAATGAGCTCTGACTAGCTCAGGTCAACTGTTTCTGTGGGTATCCCCATCATGGTCTTTGTCCCTTTGCTCATATTATCGCTCCCCGCTCCCTTAAACCGAATTATGGGAACTTGACCCAGAGCTTAGCTGTGAATCTCTGCATCTGCTTCCCTCAGTTGCTGGATGAAGGTTCTATGATTACAATTAAGGTAGTCTTCAATCTGATTACAGGGGAAGACCGGTTTGGGGACCTTCTCCTCTATTGCTTAGGATCTTAGCTGGGGCCATCCTTGTGGATTCCTGGGAATTTCCCTAGTGCTTTGTTTCTCTCTAGCCCCATAATAGCTCCCTCAATCAAGATATCTCTTTCCTTGCTCTCTGTCTCTGCTCTTCCCCATCTCAACTATCCCCATTCCCTCATGTTCTTCTCCCCCACCCTTTTTCCCTCTCCTCCTCCCCTTCTGCTCCCCTCTACTCCACACTCCCAATTTTCTCAGGAGATCTTGTCTATTTCCCCCTCCCAGGGGGATCCATGCATGTCTTTCTTAGGGTTCTCCTTGTTACATAGCTTCTCTGGGGTCATGGACTATAGGCTCCTTATCCTTTGCTTTACACCTAATATCCACGTATGAGTGAGTACATAGTGTGTTTGTCTTTCTGGGTCTGGGTTACTTCGCTCAGGTTGTTTTTTTTTTCTAGTTCCATCCATTTGACTGCAAATTTCAGTATGTCATTGTTTTTTTTTTATCACCGAATAATACTCCATTGTGTAAATGTACCACATTTTTTTTTTATCCATTCTTTGGTTGAGGTGCATCTAGATTGTTTCCAGGTTCTGGCTATTATGAATAATGCTGTCATGAACACAGTTGAGCAAATGTCCTTGTGGTATGAGTGTGTATCCTTTGGGTATATGCCCAAGAGCAGTATTACTAGGTCTTGAGGTAGATTGATTACCAGTTTTCTGAGAAGTCACCATACTGATTTACACAGCAGCTGTACAAATTTTCATTCCCACCAGCAATGGAAGACTGTTCCCCTTTGCATCTTCTCCAACATAAGCTATCATCGGTGTTTTTGGTCTTACCCATTCTAACTAGTGTAAGATGGTGCCTCAGAGGAGGTGGGAAGACTGTAAGAGCCGGAGTTATGATGGCTATAAAGCACACTGTCTTTGTGGCACAGCAGGGCTGCACACACAGGAACACACAGGCGCTGTGGCAGCGTGCAGAGGTTCAAACTAGATGGGGTCCCACTAATGAGAGGGGGACATGGACCTGGGATCCCAAACCTAGCCAAGTAGCAATCTGTAATTGATACCTGCTGGCAAAGGAGAAAATCATTTTCTCCAATGGAGTCTCTCTGGATGTATTAACCACAACCCAGGAGTAGTTGGTCAGGACAACATAAACTCAATGATATTTTTGTAGACTTTCTATCTCATTTGTCTTTGTTTGGATATTTTTGATCTTATTGGTCTTTGGATTGTTTATTTTGATTTCTGTTTTGGGTAGGAGTTTTGTTTTTTTGGTGTGTGTTTGTTTTATTTATTTTTTTAAGAGCAAACATAAAGTTGGGTGGATAGGAAGATGGGAGGTTCTGAGTGGAATTGGGAAAGATGAAAAACACGACTAAACTTTATTGTATGAAAGGCCTTGAAAATACCTAACAGAACTGGGATCAACGATAGCAAGGTGGTGAGAATCATGGGATGTGCAAGTTCAGAGCTGTTGGAAGCCACATTCTGTGCATCATGGAGGCAGGCAGTCTGTCTGCAGTAGTGAGATACAGATCAACATGTTAGTGCTCTTGATTGAGGTGGCCTTCAAGTCTGAACTTCTCTTTATCCCTGTGGCCCAGCTGCCCTTTGTGCATTTCCTGGAGTCATATGAGGCCCTCACGTGTCCTTCCAATGAAGTCCTCAATGTGAGTTCAAATTAGGCTTCTGCCATGGATGTAATTCAGAGTTCTACTTAATGTAACATAGATAAAGACAGGCAGAGAAAATCCAATCTAAGCCTTATGGAACCCATATCAGACACTTCTACAGTAACCAAGAACAAAGAAAGCAGGTCAAATGGATAGCAAGGTTTTGGATACATGATGGATGAAAAAATCTTCAGAAATGAAAGAAATAGTGTTCCAGTCAAAAGAACAGAATGTTCTAGAAAAGCTGCATATCGGAGTAAATTGCAACATTAAAGAATCTTGTAGGTGTGCAGGCAAAAAAAAAAATCAAGGAAAATTTCAATCTGGCTTCACATATCATGCTGACAAAGTTAGTCAATGAAATAGTGTCTCCAGTTCTCTCTCTCTCCCTCTCCCTCTCCCTCTCCCTCTCCCTCCCCCCCCCTCTCGTGTTTGTGCATGTGTGTTGAGGCAGAGGTATGTGGGCAGGGAGTATGTCTCAAAGGTTTAGGGACAACACACAAAAGTAGAAGCAGTGTTTGCAAACATTCAAAGACTGTTTTCTTAAAAAAATCCAGCTTCATGAATGAAATACGTGGGCTAGGAAGAGACACTTGCAGATGGAGAAGCAAAAGGTTGACAGGACGGTCAGGCATCTGGAGTCTTTAGATGTTGGTCAGTTCAAGTGAAACTAACTGCCCTTAGTGAAAACAGGAGAGTGTAAATGCTCTAAAATTACCAAGGAAAGGGTTTATACAACAGGATAAAAAGTGGGGGAAACAGAACAGGTAGAGATTTGGTTATGGTGAACTTTTCGTTTGTGGTAGTGGAGTTGGTAGATACAGCCTAAAGATGATAAATTTGCTTGTGTGGAAATCATGGGTTGACTATAGACCAGGCCGTGAATCCTGTGAGGTTTGTATAGTTACAGAATCTATAAGTACCCTGTAGCGTTGTTGGGTGCATTAGATGCAGAAATGTATGTGAGGTGCTCAGACCCGTGCCCACAGTAGCCAGTCAATAACAAGTTATTGCTTAGTGTTGTCATTTTAAGAATAAAACATGATTGATAGTTTTGTAATCTTGGGACAGAGAAGACCTTTGTAAGCAGAACACTAAACCCAATAAGGAAGAAATAGAGGGAAAGATTAATAATTTGACTTCACAAAAATGAAAAGCTTTTACATGGTAAAATCACCATGATAAAAATCAATGAGCAAGTACTCCAGAGGGGAAGAACAGTTGCAATGTATTTGACAGAGAAGCAGTTGGAATCATTATTACTGAGGGATCACTGATAAGTTGACAAGAAGATGAGCAAAAATCAATGTGAACAGATGTTTTACAGAAAATAAGTTGAAAAAAGCAGTGTCCCTTCTAATGAAGGAGATGGGAGTTTGAGAAGGTAAAATTAAGGAGGTACTGTTTTTCATCCTCACATTGACAAATACGAACGCGCTTGGGTCTCTCTAATGGTGCTGTGAGAGAGGCACTTTATCCGTCCTTTCTACCTGTTTAAAAGATGGAGGTAGGGGCTGAACCTAGGGCCTTGTGCACACTAGGCAAGTGCTCTACTGATGATCTGTAGCCCCAGAACTCTTCCTTTTTATACCCAGGCTGGCCTTGAATTCACTCGGCCTCAGACTCCCACGTGACTGATATTACACGCCTGGGTCACCAGCCATGGCTTTATATTGTTTGTTGAGGGCAATTTTAAATTTGCCAAAATTACAAATGTTTATTTTTTTAAATCTCTGCAATTATATTAAAAATAAATTCTCTATATACATTCATCTTAATACATAAAGATGTAGGTAAAGGATTATTAATAGCAGAAGCAAATTGGAAACAATTTACTAGACCATTGAGATGATTTGTCAGCAATCTTGTACAGTCTTAAAACATGTGTAAATATATTCAGTTAGTCCTTTGTACCTGTGTCTTATATATCTGTGAATCACACTTCTATGGATTTAACCAAGCAGATGTAATGTATTTGAGAAAAAGTCATATTTGTAATTACCACTTGAAGACTTTTCCTTGTCATTATTCCCGAAAGAGCATAGTGTAGCAACTATTTCCATAGCAGTACACTGTGTTGGGTATCACAGATAGCCTGTAGAGAACTCAGGGTATATTGGAATATACAAATATTGCATAATTTTCTTTAAGAGACTTGAGCACCCACAGATTTTTGTTCTAGGATATTCCTCAGGTATGCTGAGGGATGACTGTATGCTGATAATAGTAAAATGGTTAGTCTCTAATGTCTAGGAGAAAAATTACATGAGATTAGGTAAAGCATGACCTTATTCACTAAAAGTAATACACAACTTATAGTTTATATATGTTTAGAACATTTCTAGGATGTTATACGAGAACCAGAGAAGGCAGTGATCTTCACAGCATGAAAAGGAGTAGGGATGCTGTGGACTTCTGTTTTCACTGGATGTGCTCTGGGCTTTTCCGATTCTCTCTCTGTCTCTCTCTGTCTCTGTCTCTGTCTGTCTCTGTCTCTGTCTCTGTCTCTCTCTGTCTCTCTCTCTCTGTCTCTCTGTCTCTCTCGCTGTCTCTCTCTGTCTCTCTCTCTGTCTCTCCCTCTGTCTCTCTGTCTCTCTGTCTGTCTCTCTCTCTGTCTCTTTCTCTCTCTCTCTCTCTCTCTGTGTGTGTGTGTGTGTGTATTAGTGCAAGTTTATGTGTATTTGTGCAGGGTGTGTGTCTATGTGCATGCAGAGGCCAGAGGTTGATGTCCTGTGTTTTCCTCAATCATTTCCCACCTTACATTTTGAGACATGGTTCTCACGGAAACTGGAGCTCACAGGACAGCTAGGCTGGTTGGCTAGGGAGTGCTAAGGATCCATCTGTCTCTGCCTTCCCAGCACTGGGCTTTTTAGGCATGTGCCGCCACACTCAGCTTTTCTTTCATGTGGGTGTTGGGGATCAAACTCGGGTTCTCATAGTTGCATGGCAAGCACTTTATCTACTGAGCCATCTTCTCAGTCCTGACTATTTCAACTTTTATTATAGTAATTCTAATTTTATTGTAGCCCAAACCAAATAAAAATAGTATTGCAATTGGCGATGTCTGTGCTGACTTTGAAAATGAAATTTATATTTAGGGAATAAAAGTTTTTAAATATTTAAATGAGTCTGTTAAGACCCTACGTTGTGTGAAATACTCGAGTGAATGCTCTCAATACTTGTGCTACACATCACACTCACTCTGTCCACAGAGTACAGGCCTGCCTCCTGGAGGTTATCTTCCCTAATTAAAGCCAGACGAAGTGAGATCTAGCGAGCAGTAATTTTACTGCTTGACCACTGTTGTGATACCATGCCAGCATCTAGCGCCAAGGGCAGGAAAAAGCTCTTGCTAAAGTTTTTGAGTTTGGCTTTGCTACTTGTTCACTGTGTGCTTAGTTTATCGTGACAGTGGCTGTTGAAGGTGTTGGAAATGTTTGACTAGGTTGTTGGTGACGACACAGACAGTGACAGCGAAAGACCAGTCCTCCTGAGCAGCAGCCAGCATTGGTCAAAGGCTGCGTCTCTTGATGTGTGAACTCTTTGTGGCTGTGCGCGAGAGTGTGCTTTCACAATGCAGACCTCAGCATTTTCTAGCGTTTGTCCATATGATCTATATAAATCTATTTAGGAATTTGACTTTTTTTTTCCATTTAGAGAGTCTGTTATTCTTCAAAGCTTGGTGAATCCATTGAGGATAAGATATCAGAACATGGTGATGATTTGCAGTATCTACTTGGAATCAGCAGTTTGAATCTGAAACTCTTAAATCATTTTTAAAGATAGTGGCTTTGTTGGAATGCATCTGACATATTAGGAAACAATTTGAACATTACATGAACTTCAAGTTTGTTTATTTGCAGTTTCTTTAGTGAGGAAACCTTAGCGGAACACACAATACTGGACCCAGTAGAACCCACACCCTGAGAACAAAGCCCACACCTACAGGGACACACACAGTATCTACCAGGGGTGTTGGCTCACTGTTCCTTGTAAGCCATGCACACTCCATCTCTGACATTAGACCCTTCCCTTTGATTTCAGATAGCTTGCTCTCCTTCCAGCACTTCACAATGAACTCATCCCACACCTAGCATAAGCGCATCGGTTTCAGGGTAAGGTGCTGGATGTTTTTGTTTGTTTCCTAACCATTTAATATGTTGAGAACTATAGTGTTATTTAGTTTTTATGTAGCATGTGTGCTCCCGACACCAGCCTGTATTTCTTCCTATCTGCCCCCCCCCCGAATTTTATGTTTCTATTGTGTGATTTTTGCATAGTGTAATGATTATTGGAACCAGGTGTCTGTTTACAGCAAAGCTGATTTTTTTTTTGAACAAATTTCTGCTGGTCTTTTTCCCTTTTCAACCTGATGTATAAAATCCAATTGCACAAACATTCTTAAATGAGTGATGGAAATTGCATTTTCCCTTTGGTGCAGGCACTCTGTTTGCCAAGTTAGCTTAGCATTTCCAATCTTATACCAGCTTCTCTAGATCCTTACTGACAGCTGGTTTCGCCTTCTAAGTTCATGTGTACCAGCAAGTTGAGTGGTTTTTCTAAACTACAATTTTGTGAAGGGCAGAACCTTGAGATAAGGCCTCAGAGGGCTTAGGTTGGGCTTCTGTGGACTCACATAGGTGTCTGTGACTTAAAGTCCATTGTGTGGTTAGTCTTCTCCACACTGACCTCATGAGAAAAGCTCTACACCAGGTTGTGGCTCATGCTGCATAGACACAAGCACCGTGTGATGGAAACCGGTTCCTTTGAACCATTTGTGAAAAAGCTAAGTCTGAGTCAGCCCCCCACTTCCTCTCACCCTCTTTCCCAGTGATAATTTAGGTTAAACAAAATCAAATTGGATGTTGAAGTTCTTTTAGCGGTTCTCATGTGGTATTTGCAGATCAAGGACCCACAAGTCTGTAATTGCTCTGTAGAGCAAACCCGCAAAGCCTGCTTTGTACTCCAGTCTGCGCCTTACTCTAACTCACTGGTAGTTGTGATGTGAACCATCTCTGTTAAACCGGGCGACAGGAGAGCACACCATGGCCAGAGCTTTTCTACACTGGTTTCTTTGTAGGCGCTTGGGCTTTCGCTCTGAGTTTAACACATAGGAATCTGGCTTGGAGTTGAAATGTAAGGTTTCCTTGCGTTTTCTCTTTGAAAGCAAGTATCTTCACCCAAGTCCAGCACAGCAAGGAGGAGTGTTAGTCAGCAGCACAGTTAGGAGAGATAACCTTAAAACCTCTTCTTCATTCACCCCTCAAGAGTCTCACTATGTATAAAGCCTGCTTCCAACTCATGATCTTCCCCCATACCCAGCCATTTATTCATTGTTAGTAGAACAAATATTTATCAAGTACCTACTATTTATCATTTTAAGCTCTGGAAAACACCATGATGGGAAAAAATACAATCCTCCCCTTTATAATCTAGCAAAGCACAGAGACTTTAATTAATTAGTGACCAAATTATCTAATTAGAAATTGTATAAGTGCTTTGAAGAGAAGTGCAAGCTTCTTTGAGAGAGAGGATCGGGGCCTTGGTTTGGATAAGTGATTTTAGAAAGGCTTTTCTGAGGAGGTGACATTTAAGCAGAGACCCACAGGATGAAGGGTTTACCGGAAGGGAAGGGGGTGGAAGGATTTCCAGGCAGAGGCAAGAGGCTTTGTGATATCATTTTATAGTACTTATGACCTTTTTAGATGCTTATATAATTAGGTACTAGTCTATGAGAGAGACAGTTTATAGAGCTATGTTACTGAAAAGATGCATATAAATTACATTTTTATAAATGAATTCCTGAATTCCTGCAGGCTTAGATTATACTCGCTGTGCTGTATCATCTGCATCTGATTGATGTTCAGTTACTTCAATTACTGCTAGATTGATCTTTCTGAAGCACAACTTTGATGATGCTTTTTCCTGCTTAGAAATCTTTACCAGCTCCCCAATTACCCAATAAAATCCAGACTTCTCAGCTCCTGGTCAAGTCCTCCCAGATTGGCCCTGGTCTCCGCAGCCCGCTTCAGCTTTAATTACTACTGTCTCAGCTGCATGACTTTTGAATGAGAGGGCTGCTTTCTCATGCCCGCCTCTGCTCACAGCCCTTCCAGTTCACTTCCCTTCTAAGGGTGCCCCGGCTCTGCACTGTTCCCAGACCGCCCCTGCCCGTAGCCAGACCTTCTCTACACATCCTTCTCTACACAACCTGCGCTGTCCCCAGACCGCCTCTGCTGTTGCTGGTCCACAGCCATGTCCTCTCTTGCCCTCAAATATAAATTAGATCTTTTCTTTCTCACTTGTGCCATTTTTTAATCTTTAGCACTTGCAGGCACTTCTTCCTGCTTTTGTTAAACTGATGAATCATATACATCTAAAGGATACAGTTTGTTGTGATACAGCATGGAATGGTTAAATAAAGCTAATAAAGACATTCACCGCCTTACTTTTTTGCGGTGAAAGAGCAGCATTTCCTCATATATTGAAATCTACAGTGCGGTATTCGCGACCTGTACTCGCCCTGATAGCAGCACATCGCTAAACTACCCTTGTCGGACGCTTTCACACACTTTGAAAACTGCCTCCCCATGGCCTTCTTTTCCCACTCTCACCCCATAACTTCCAGTAGCCATCATTTTGCTTCCTACCTCGTGAGTTGGACCTTTTTAGATTTACAATCTAGTAAGATTATGCAGCTTTAAATTTTGTGTGTTTGTGTTGCATATGTGCATGTGCACAGAGCATGTGGAGGGGAGGTCAATCTCCTCCTCCTTACACAGCTCATCAGGCTTGGTAGCAAGTGCTTTTATCTGTTGAACCATGGCTTTGAGAAATCATGCAGTTTTTGTCTTTCTGCGACTTGCTTATTTCACCTAACATAATGATCTTCTACCAATGTTGCAAATGACAAAACTTGTTCAAAGTTTAAATTTCAGTATCTGTGTGTGTGTGTGTGTGTGTGTGTGTGTGTGTGTGTGTGTGCGCGTGTGTGCTCTTTGACTTGGGATGACAGTTGAAAGTACTGAGCATTGGAAATGCGTCTGAGACACCCCCCCTCTGGTCGTTGTCTTGCTTAGGGTTTCTGTTGCTGTGATAAAACAGCACTACCAAAAGTGACTTGTGGAGGAAAGGGGTTTTCCAGCTTACAACTCTCAGGCCATAGCCCATCATCAAAGGAAGTCAAGGTAGAAACCCGGGACAGGATCTGAAGCAGACCATGGAGGGATGCCACTGCTGGCTTGCTCCTCATAGTGTTTCAGTTTACTTTCTGGTACCTGGTACTCAGGGCTTCCAGTTCAGGGGTGGCTCTGCCCACAGTGAGCTGGGTCCTCCTACATCAATCAAGAAAATGTCCATAGCCTTTCCCACAGGCCAACTGGCAGAGACGTTTTCTCAGTTGAGCCTCCCTCTTTCCAAATGACTCCAGGTTTTGTCAAATTGACATAAAAGTAGTCAGCAGAGGGACTGTCCTTTGCTTGTCTCATTGCTTTACCTAAGACTTCAAGCACTATACTGAAGGGAGTGAAGAGAATGGGCATCCTTAGTGTGTACATGATTTCAGTTGACATGCTTTGTGTTTTTCTTCATTTTCCTGATGTTAGCTGGGGACTTGGTGTATATTGCTGTTATTATGTTGAAATATATACCCTATAGTCCTAGGGATTTTATCATGGAGGGATATTGGATTTTGTCAGAAGCCCTTTCTGTAGCCAATGAAATGATCATGTGGTTTCCAATCTTCAGTCTGTTTATGTTATGGATTACATTTATTGATGTAGGTATATTGAGCCATCTCTACATTCTGGGACAAAGCCAACTTAACTATGGTGGGTGATCTTTCTGATGTGTTCTTAAATTTGCAAGTATTTTATTGAGTGTGTGTGTGTGTGTGTGTGTGTGTGTGTGTGTTAATCAGAGAGATTGGACTGTAATCTTCTTTTTTGTTGTTGGGTCTTTATCTGGTGTTGATAACAGGACACTGCTCATTCCATAAACAGATTTGGGAAATTCTTCTTCCTTTTCTGTATTATGGAATAATTTGAGGAAGATTGGTGTTAGTTCATCTTTGAAAGTCTATTTAGAATCTGACTGAGTCCTTCTGGCCCTGGGCATTTTTTAGTTGGAAGATTTTAAATTACTGTTTCTATATTATCTTATTAGTTGTCATAAGTCTGTTTAAATTTTTAAATATATCTTGGTTTAACTTTGGTTGATCATATATATCTAGAAATTAATCCATTTCTTTTGATTTCCAGTTTTGCAGAATATTGGTTTCGAAGTATATTTTTATGATTTTTTGAATTTTCTCAGGGTCTGCTGTATTGTCTTCCTTTTCTTCTTTAATTTTATTAATTTAGGCTCTCTGTCTATATCTCCCTTTTCTGTTTAATTTGACTACAGGTTTGCCAGTCTTTTTGTTCTTGTTAATCCATTTGTGTTTTCCCTATACTCTTGGGTATATGGTCATCCACTGAAGTGCAGTTAACTTACCAGGGCGACCCCCTTACACCAAACCAACTCTCCTTCCACCAGGAGCCATCAGCTAACAACTTCTCACTTAAACAGGTCCATGCTTTTTCAGTCACAATAATCTTAAAATGGATTTTAAGAACCATGATATTTCTGTGTTTTATCCTCCCCTCCACTATGCTGTTTCTTTCTTTCTTTCCATTTTGAAATTGGTCTTCTAACTAGATTAGTGCTTAAAGTCACGGTCCTTGGCTGAACCTTTGCTTATCTTTCATGTTTATCACAGTCTTTTGCATGGGGTAAGCTCTAAATAGAAATTTGTGGGGGGAATTTGTAAGCTAATTATTCATGGCTAAATTGTTCTTGAAATAGTTGCTGATCTTTAAACAAAGATCAATTTAAACAAATGCACCAAGGACCTGATTATGTACATGGCCTCTTTGTAATGTTAATGATTAGAAATTATTGTTTTAAAATACAGGGATAATCTTTCTTTGGAAAGTCATGTGTCTTTTTGGCCCACTTCTATGACAGTTTCTCATAGAGGTTATTTTTGATTTGTAAATGGTGCTGTCATTTACATTGTTGCCTCTCTTTGGAAGGCTTTACATGCTCATTTAGCTGTAAAAAGAATGAAAGGAACAAATCAGCATCCTCTCTGGTAGTGGATTCCCTGTGGGGAGAAATAGATTTGAAAGCATGGCTTGGTAATGTATTTACTCTGATTGTTTCGGTTTGTCTGTGTGCACACAGCCTAGATGGGCTTAGAAAACCCTGCACTGAATTTCCTTGTTCATCGGTGCATTTGGACCTATGCTTCTGGTAGACAACTTCTTATTTATAAGTTTCTATTAAAAATTGTTTCCCTTTAGAAACTGTGCCCTTTCCTTCTGTCTGAATAAATATTTGAATGACTTTTAGATTGCTCTTCAGTTTAAAAGAGATAGGTAGGACCAGGTTGTAGCTTCAGATAATGTAGTTCTTAAGGTATTTCTTATAGAAATAATGTTATCTCAGGCAGTGTTTAAGCATACAGGGTAATGATATGTTTTTCACAAAAGTGGTTTTCTCTAACAATAACTAAACCAAACTACATAGCAAAACAATGCATAAACATTTATGATGGATTTATTTATTGTAATTCATGTAACATTATTGTTTTGGCTAGCATTTCTTTGTACATCTCATTCATTTACACTGTTTTTCCCAATATGTAAATAATATAATCGTTAAAAGGAAATTGCTCAGGAATTTTTATCTTTATGATTGACTCTGTTCTTTTTTAATTATTTATTTTATTTTTTGAGATTATAATACAATTACATTCTTTCACCCTTCTATTTCCTTCTTCAAATCCTCCCAAATATTTGCTTTCTTTCAAACTTATGCCCTCTTTTCATTAATTATTGTTACATGCTTATATGCATTTACATATATATTCCTAAATATAATCTGCTCAGCCAGTATAGTGTTGTCTGTATGCATGTGTTCAGTAATGAGCATTGGTATTAGATGATCAACTGATGTGCTCTTCCCGGGGAAGACTGTTTCTCCTGTTTTCAGCATTCTTTAGTAGTCTGTAGTTTTTTGAGGTGGGTTGAGGTCTTGTGAGCTTTTCCCTGTCCACATTAGCATGCCTTTTTTTTCCTTGTTCAGTCATGTTGGTGAGACTTTATGAGCATCGCTTCTGACTTACCTATGGGAGATAGTCTCACAACAAACTTCCTGTTCCTCCGGCTCTTATAATCTTTTCTTCCTCTGTTCCACAATGATCTTTGAGCTTTAGGTGTGGGAGTTGTAGAAACATCATTTGGAACTGGGCTTTACAATTCAGAATATTGATTCTATGTAGTTTCTGTAATGGTTTCTTTTATGAAAGAGAAGTTTCTTCAGTCAAACTGAGGTCTACACTTATCTGTGGATATTAGGACAAATATTGAGAATGTAGCTAGGGATGATGCTGGTTCAATAAAATAGTGGTTGTAGGTTCTCCTTCACAATCTATGACTTCACTAGCCCTCGATTGTTGCCCATGTTTCTAGTTCCAAGCATGAGTTCCCTCTTGTTGAGTGGGTCTAGAGTTCAACTAGAGAGCTGTTGGTTACAGCCAAGACAGATGTGCCGCTATTGCACATGGTTGTTGTACCATGCTGGTCTTTGTGGTTCATAGGTATTGCTTCACTCCTTTGGAAGCTGCATGGCACTGGTATCATGAAAACTAATCTTCAGGGAGGAAGCTTTCAGTCAGTTCCTGCTTTGGGGCATCTGTTGTTTTTAAAATTAATTCTGAAATAATATATAGTTCTACTTAAGTCAATAAATAAATGTAATATACTTAATTTTCCTTTGAAAATTATTATTAATATGTGTATAATAAAACAATTAAAAATTAAAGAAGATGTAAAGTAAAAGTAAAAATAAAATATAGATAGAAAGATAGCAAGATTGCAGCCAGGTGGTTGTGGCACATGTCTTTAATCCCATCATTTGGGAGGCAGAGACAGGCAGATCTCTGTGAGTTTGAGGCTAGCCTGGTCTACAGAACGAGTTCCAGGACAGGTTACAAAGCTACATGAGAAACCCTGTCTCAAAAAATAAAAAACCCCAAACAAACCAAGACCAAAACCAAAACCAACCAACCAACCAACCAAAAAACAAACAAACAAACAAAACCAAAAAAACCCCAAAAAGTGAAATTGAACTTTTATTTTGGGGGAAATTTCAAATGAGATTAAATTGGGGACATCAGAATTTAAAAATTTCTTTAAGATTGTTTTAAACTGAAAATTGCAAATTACTTTAGAGAATAATAGAAAGCCCTCTGGGGCTCTTTATCACTCCCCAGTTACATTGTGCATACAATTAATATTTCAGTTTCAGTTACTTTAGTTACTTACAAATGTGAAAAAAATCCCTTCACTTATCAACTAATGGGCTCAAATAACATAATGGCATTCTAATTCTCATTGTTTAAAAGTATATGTTTTTAGCCAGGCATAGTGGCAGTAATACATGACCATAATCCCAGTACTTTAGAGGCTGACTCAGGAGGATTGCGAATTTGAGGTCATACTGACACACA
Source organism: Myodes glareolus (assembly GCF_982192425.1). Taxonomy (NCBI): domain Eukaryota; kingdom Metazoa; phylum Chordata; class Mammalia; order Rodentia; family Cricetidae; genus Myodes; species Myodes glareolus. Next base: position 95,353,782 of record NC_142032.1, read on the forward strand.
CACACACACGCACACACACAAACACACACAGTCCTACCTCAAACAAACAAACCGCTGATTGGAAGGCATACATATGAGATTTTAATCACTGAACACATTTAAAATATTGTTACTTGCATTTAATCTGAATGGCATTTAAATGGCCAAAATCCTGCCTCTCTTTTGGACTCCTTGGAATCATATAGAACCATGTAGCTAGTAGTGTCCATGTGACTTTCCACCTGTTCTACTTAGCAGCATGGAAGAATTTGATGGATGACAAGTTAGGACCTCGAGAATGGAAATAGTCTGTATTAAGCAGCTTCAAAACGATGTAAGTAGTAAGATCCCACAGCAAGTAGAAACCACAGGTTTTGTTTGTTAAAATTCATCAACAAATATTTGCTCATTGTTTGAGCATACTCAGTGGTGTGCTTGCAGCATGTGAGGCTGGGTAGTTCTTTGTCACAGGGTTGCTCTGTGTTTTTTAATATTATCATTTAGATGCTAGAAGCACTCCCCGGTTCTAACAGTGAAAAATGTCCACAGACAGCCCCAAGTGTCCCTGGGAAGACAAAGGCAGCCCTGGCCATTAGCCTGTTTTAAGATGACAAACTTCATTTGTTTATTTACTGGTTTCAGATAGCCTGCAAAGCAACAAGGGTCCTTACAGCACTGTCATGCTCCCCTCCTGCCTCTACCCCTCCTCCGCTTTTCCCTGCCTGCTCCCCATTTATGCCCCTCTGTCCCTGCACTGTCCTTCTACTTTCATAGACAATACACATTTGAAATGAAAGAAGATTGAAATGTATTTTCCTCATTTTCCTGTTTCAGATCTGAACATGTTCTGTGTGATTTTTGTTAATATTTCCTGTATATAACTTTATCTGAAAGTGACTTTAGTTTATAATGGCATATGAATCCTGCCATATTTATCATAGATGTGCTGAAATTAATCATTGATTTAATTATGATCCTATAACATTAATAACCATTTGAATCAAAGACCTACTGTTTCTTGATCTTTTGAAAGGTCTCTGTACCTAAGAACAAATTCTTACAAAGAATGCTTTGAATGAATGTTATTTTTCTCTTTTAGGAATGTTCTATTCATCTTTTGTTTTAAAGGCTCTGTAACTTATTGGCACTGCATAAAAATTCCATTATTGCAGAGTGTGTTCTCTTTGCCTTTCTGCTGCATCCTTTCCTGAAGTTATGAGAGATGTGAAACATATTCTGAAAATTCATTCCAAGCTTTAAAACTTATTATATCCATGAGAGACAGACGGAAGATTGCTGAGGTTTCTGGCTGAAGTACTTCAAGCAGAAATCTATACTCCATTAGGGTCTCCAACACCATGACCTTAATTTTCCAGATATTTTGCCCTTTAAATTGAAAGTAGTGTTTTAATACTATTTAAGTTTGTCGGAGGGGCTTGTAATATCACAGACTTTAGTTGTGAAACATTTGAAACAAATGAAAAGTAAAATAGCAACTGACTTACGGCTTACAGTTGTGTGTTTAAGTTCAGAATGTCTGATGGTGTAATGATATGCAGGGAGCACGGTTGGCTGGTGGGAAAAGCAGTTTCATAAGGAGTTGCTGATGCTGTACACGACTCTTTCGTTGAGTTCTCTTGGAGCGGCTGAAGAGTTTCTGATTAGGAGCTGTTGTTAAGTTCTCAGAAGTTGGGAAATTTCCTCTGTATAAAACTGTGGTTTAGGTGAACTGATTCTCTCCCCAGACAATAGCTGCTGAGTTATCTTGCTTCAGCAGACAGAGCATGAGGTATGCACAGCACCAAAACCCTGGATCCAGAAACCCAGAACTGTATTTGTAACCGGGCTGGGGAGATGACTCAGTAAGTGCTTGCTTTGCAAATGTGAGGACCCAAGTTTGTGTCTCCAGAACCCATGTAAAAAACTGGGCATGGCGGAGTGCGTTTGTCCCAGAGACAGTGAGGTGGGGGTGGAAACAAAGCACATCCCTGCTGCTTGCTGGCCAGCCAGTGTAGCCTATAAGGCCAAGTTCCAGGCCCATGAGAAACCCTGTTTCAAACAAAAGGTGGAAAGCACCCAAGGAATGACACTGGAGTTGTCTTCTGAAACCATACACATGCACATACATGTTCATGGGCACACCCATGTGTGAAATAAACACATACACTCTCTGACATACACAGACACACACACAGACACACACACACACAGACACAGACACACACACCCACCTCCATGGAAAGGCAGGAATGAAAGCCTTGTTCTTTCATTAGTAAATTGGGTCAGTTTTAAATAATATGCTCATTGAAAAATGTATGTATTTCTGAAGTAATTGATATAATAATCCAATTAATATCCCAAAGGTAAACAACAGAACTGAATTCCTTAGGGGATTCATCTGTTTTCTACTGTAAAATGTTTACATGTTTAGAACCTAAGTTGATCATTTTCTCATTTCTTTAGTTCAAGACTCATGAAAGGATGATGCATAAACATTATTTATTAACCTACAGAAGTTTACCTTTTTTTTTTTGAGATAACATTTCTCTGTGTAGCCCTAGCTGTCCTGGAACTTTCTCTGAAGACTAGGCTAGCCTCAAACTCAGAGAGATTTTCCTGCCTCTGCCTCCCGAGTGCTGGGATTAAAGGTGTGTGCCACTACTACCCGGCTCGGAAGTTTAACTTTTAAATTAACATGTGATTGTATGTCATTGTCGTTATGCATTAGCTATTAAGGCCACGCTATAACTTCAGCAGTTTCCTTTTCATGACAGTTAAATGCGAACAAAGTCACATGTCTGGTTTTTAATTTTTAAAAATTTATTTGTGTTTTACCCATATGAATGATTTATCTGCATGTATACCTTCAGGCTAGAAGAGGGCATCAGATTCCATTATAGACGGTTGTGAACCACAGTGGTGTCTGGGAAATGAACTCGGGACTATGGAAGGACAGAGCTCTGAACTCCTGAGCCATCATCCCTCTAGCCCCAAAAGTCTGCTTTAATATGAAATAGGTCAATGATTTGTTTTTAAAGAGGTTGGTTGAGACAGGATCTTACTTTGTAGTCCTCCTGCCTCACACTTCTGATGCCATCGGCCATTGGTCTGCTCTCTCACTGTGTCCACTCACACTGTCACCCGAGTGGTCACTTGCTAGTCCAGCGCAAGAGAAGCCATCACTGCTGCTGAGAGAACCACCCCCGGGTGTGGTCCAGTGCAGGAGGAACTGGGCTGAGAGAACCACCCCCGGGTGTGGTCCAGTGCAGGAGGAGCTGGGCTGAGAGAACCACCCCCGGGTGTGGTCCAGTGCAGGAGGAGCTGGGCTGAGAGAACCACCCCCGGGTGTGGTCCAGTGCAGGAGGAGCTGGGCTGAGAGAACCACCCCCGGATGTGGTACAGTGCAGGAGGAACTGGGCTGAGAGAACCACCCCAGGTGTGGTCCAGTGCAGGAGGAGCTGGGCTGAGAGAACCACCCCGGGTGTGGTCCAGTGCAGGAGGAGCTGGGCTGAGAGAACCACCCCGGGTGTGGTCCAGTGCAGGAGGAGCTGGGCTGAGAGAACCACCCCGGGTGTGGTCCAGTGCAGGAGGAGCTGGGCGTGAGAGCACTGCCAGTCTCTGTGGGAAGCGCTGGTGGGTCTGAACTTTTACCTGGATTTACATTTGTATTTTTAACAAGGCTTTCAACTCTCCTGATGCAGTCTGGGTATGTCTGCATGTGCAGAGAAGAAACCCTCAGCCAGCAGCATACCCATTCATGCCATCAGTGCACTTGGACATTTCCTTCTTTGGGATTAGGTGTCCTGCCATGGTCAGAATGGGTCTTTGGTCAGATACCAGTGCTTCATAGGTCAGCAATTATCTGAGACAGCAGTTCCTGACCCCTGCTTTGAAGGAATTCTTCCTGAAAGGCTAGAGCCCTCCACTCACCCTTCTTGGTATTGTTTATGAGGTGTATTGTCTCCCTTTCAAAGTCTGCAGAGACAGGCACATGTGTGTGTTCACTCACCAGCTCACTACTGTGGGAGAAATATATCAGGCTGACCATTGTAATAATCATGGGAAGCTACTTTTTTTTCTAGAAAGATTTCCGTTTTTAGCCTTTTCCTTTGGTTGGTTGCCTTAATATATCCCACACTTATGGCTGTACTAAGATGACAAGATTCACCCTTATTTCCATTGTTGCACACAGACTGCAGACATTATAGCATAATGATTTCAAAACTGGATTTCAGAGGTAGATTGTTTGGGTTCATAATCTAGCTTTGCCATTATTGATTGTGTTACATTGCCATTGTTTTATTTCTAAATTTCAGGTAATTATAGAGTCCACTTCAAAGGACTGCTGTGTCAAATGAGTCTCATATATATAATATTCTTATTGTATTGCCTGGTTCAAAGTAGGCTCTTTGTTAGCATTGCTTTTGTCATTATTACACTAATATTTATATTACTGATAGTAATGTTAAGGAAAACACTTGAAACAAAAAAACCTCTAAATGTCTCAGCAGAGAAATGTAAAGAATAAATGAATGGAATTTAAATATTGAGATGAACCAATATAAGTCGAGTATATAGTCAGACTTGATTTGATTCTTGCTCAGTGGTTAAGCAGTGGCCCTTCATTGCTAGTGTGTTGTATCTCCTCTTGAATCACATCCTGAGCACAGAACAGTGTCTTCCCTAATTTTGTGTGTTTTCCTCTTTATTCTTGATGTTCTACAACTGTGAGTTGGTTACTGATGTGTACGTTTTTCATTAATGTGTTGTCAAACCTGTGGGTCTTTTCATGGAAAATTCATGTTCTTTATACTCAGAAAGATTTATTTGTATTATCTCTGTCATAATCTCTTCTTTATCATTTTTCTCTGTTTATTTCAACTCCAGTAAGGCAAATGTGAGACCTTCTGAACCAGCTCTTTAAAATTTCTTATATATTCACTCTCATTTTCTATCTTTTTTTTGTCATTTATTCTATTCTTGAAATTTGTCTTCTAATTCTTTAGCCTTCTAGTTTTAAACTTTTGGGCTCACTGCATTGAGAGGAAGTGAGTTTTAGCAGTCCATGGCACAGAGGGTGGCTCTGGAGGGTCTTAATCGTGCTGTGTATTTCAGAGGAGGAAGAAGAGTGGATGCTTCTAGAGACAGATGTGCTTACTTGGATTTGAGTGGAGTGTATATACATGTTGAAATATACTTAATGCCCAATAAGTGTGTTCAGATTTATGTCAGTTCAAAACTAAATACATCTTTTAAAGTTTTCTTTCTAGTTTCTGACTTGTTATAGATAATGAGGCTTTCTTTAGCTCTCAGAGGATACTTTATGGCTATACAGCTCTGGTTCTATCCTTTTTCTGTGTTGATTTCCATTTCTTACTTGTTTTGTTTTCTCTCACTTTTGAGTCTTTCATAAAACATTGAGTTGTCCTTGACTGTATTTTCTATTTAAGATCAGAGTATTAAAATTTCACCATAAACAGTATTAAATAGTGCAGGGACCTGATAATGATCTGAATCTCCCTGGAGGGCAGTAGTGGCATCAGTGTGTGCACATCTTTCTCTTTGGGTCAGACAGTTTTTCTAGTGAGTATTCTAGGAGACAAAAAGGGGAAGAGACATGGAGGCTGTCAATACAGTGCGTTACTTTTGACTGTAGATATACTTGAACCTAAAGTTAGGACCTGTCTGGAAGGGTGATTTCTAGAATTATTTTTGTAAGTGGGGAAAGGGTAGTGATTGCTTTTATATGCTTTTCATAGTAAGTTTAAACTATTTACTACATTGCTATGACAAGATTTTTGACAGAAGCAACTTCATGGAGGAAGACTGACTTTGGCTCACAGTTTCAGGGGGATTTCAGTTCATCACAGCAGAGGAGAAGGTAAGGCATCAAGAGAGGTGGCCACTGTTCACATGGTGGGGACCAGAAGGCAGAAAATAGGACAGAAACAGAAGAGGATATGATGTTCAAATACCTTTCTCTAGTGACTACTTCCAGTAGCCAGAATATTTCACACCACCAGTGCTGCCAATCAAAGAATAAATTTTGGAAATATGAGCCTGTAGAAAGACATTTCAAATTTAAACTGTAGCAAAGCTCAGTAACTCAGTGCCTGGACCTTGCGTGTTTCCTGTATGGAGTTGAGTCTTAGAAGGGAATGTATGAAGGTACAGGACACTGTGTTAAGACTGCGAGCAGAGTAAACTCCTATGAACAGTCATGGAGGATGTCCATGCTCTGCTCTCTCTTTCTGTGTAAATGAAATGCTGTTATTTTCTAAAGCTCATTGTTGTTCCAGGTTTAGGGATGGGTTCTGTGGTTTTTTTTCCCTCTGATGTGCTTGGGGAACGCAATTCATTACTCCAAGGTAATACTTATTTTCTTTTAATGCCTAAACATTTACCCAGTATTTTCATTTTCCCAGAGAAACTGAGGGTACAGCATCCATCCACTGGCAGCCTCTTCAGGGAACCTAGTCTTCAAATGCTGAACAGAACCTCACAGAGATGCTCTTTCATTTCTGATGACTACAGATTAGTGTTCTCTAATAATAGTGATTTCATTTTGGTAGAGCATATATTACTCAAAGCAGCACAATGCAGTGTCCATTGGAACCACAGTTATCTAATTGTTCTCAATAGAAGATGATTTTATAGGTCAGAAATTTGAATTCTTGGAAACTCACTGAATATAACCATTTTTATGCTTGAGAACGGAGATTTTCAATTTTTTTTACCCAGTCTTAATAGTATGAAATTAACATTGTTTTACACACACACACACACACACACACACACACACACACACACACACACTACATCACATCACATTTTGAGCAAGTTTGAAGAAATAGCACACTGTGGATAGGGTTAAATTCTTAAATTTCTATTTATTTTAAGCCATATGCCCCACAAATAGCCTAGAGTTCATAAGACACTACAGTATGGGTCTTAATATTCTAGTTAGTGGGGTGTAGTTTGAACCCTTTGTAGATTCTAATGGAAGTATTAGAATCTCTCTTCAGAAGAATGTGGACCTACACATTTATGTGTGTATATTTTTAGAAGGTTCAGTTCCTAGGCATAAACATGACTCCCTAGTTCTAAAGCTTCTCTGTTTGGAATTATCTTGCTTTGCTGACATATTTCACTCAGCATGCTTGGACAAATATCATCAACTGCACAGCAGACATTCTGCCCTTCCTCTTTCTAAGTAGAATTAATAAAGGGTTGCTAGAAAAAGAGTGTAATAAATAAAACCCATAAATAAATAAAGCCCATGAGCAAAACTGTGAAATAAATGCAACTTCATCTTGGGACATGGTGGGCGGCAAGATGGCTCTACTGACGATGGACTAACTGCCAAGCCTGATGACTTGAGCCTGAATCCTGGACCCCACATGGTGAACTGTGAGAAAGGAACCCCAAAAGTAGTCAGGGTATGACTTCCATACACATGCGCACATGACATAAGTCAGTAATTGTTAAAGTTAAAACTACCGAGAGTTCTTTATTCTTTTTTGGTGTGTAGTTGTGTTTATAGTCAATATCTGTGGGACTGGGAGAAATGGATTTGTTCCTGGTGTGTCAGGTGCCATTGCCCTACACAGAGCTGCCCTAGTCCTTGACGGGTTAGTACTTTAGCAGCTGCTGATACTCCGGCTACCTCCATTTCTGTTAGAGAGCCTCATTTCACTGTTACCTTGCCCTACTGCTCTGTACAATTGCCATCTGGTAGACCCGAGTCACAGCTTTGTTGGAAGGGTTTAGAAGAAATCTGGTGAACTTCAATGTTCCCTCCCTTTGTCCTTTTGTGCTTTTTATCTTTCCTTCCATAAATATTAATTAAGTTCTTTTTGTGAGACAGGATATGTTCATGTGAAGAAAACAATGGTGAGAGAAGCTTCTATGTCTGACTATGTGCAGTTGGTCCTCATTCTTCTAGGACCTTCCTCTAGAGGTGGCTCGATACCCCGGGGCACCATCAGTGTCCTCATGGGCAGCCTTGCTTCTCCTGCTCCTGATTCTTGTAGATTTAGTATTAACTGCTTCTTACCCATTTTTGAAATTATCATCTGCAGTTTCTCTTCTGCCCAGGACAACAGTCACAAACATAAATTTTCTTGTGCAATTTTTCTTTTGCCCTGGAACAACCAATGTTTTCTTCTTCTTAAATAATCATATAAACATGCAAATCATAAAGCACAGTTTATGTTGTTGATATGTTTGGGCCACTGTTTTGGAGCTAACATCATGGTAAAATAGTGTTAATGTACAAAAATCACCCCAAAGTTTAGACTTAGGATCTCTGAAAGGTGTCTTAATAATGGGGACAATTTTAACAGATAAAATATAGGCTTAAGCCTTCAAAATTCTGTTAGTGTTCATTCACGAGCAGACATCAATCTCAGAAATCTGTGTACAAACATGATGAAACTGATAAAACCACAAAGTGCTTTTATTTTCTCTACTTTTTTATGAATGTGAAACATTTGCATATTATTACAATAACTGGCACAGCCATTGAAGCAAAAACAATATATTGTTAATGGTGCAGTTAAACATGGATGTACCACTTCCTTATTTTGTTGGAGTTATACAACCATCTTTTTGAAAAAAATCTCAACCCTAGTATATTTTACAGTTGGCTCAACGAGTACACGGTCTGTATGCTGCCGGTCACCCTTTTCAATGCCCATGGCAGACATCTCTGATTGACAGCAGCCTTCTTTCTGTTTGTGGGCAATCTCACTCCCTCTTCAACATCATGATCTAGTTTGTTGCTAAAAGTGAGCATAGAGTCTAGATGAAAGTTAAATTTGCTGTTTAAACTTTAGTCATTAGACTTGACTGTGTGTGTGTGTGTGTGTGTGTGTGTGTGTGTGATGTGTATCTGCAGAAGACACAAAGACTTTGGAAGAGGGAATTTACAAGCAGAATAAGATGGTGGTTAGGCAGGGGATAGTAGTCTTCTTTGGTCCATGGCCAGATGATAAACATTCTAGGCTCTGTGTGCTATCCAGTCTCAGTTGCATCTGCTTTACCACTTTAAAGGTTGGCACAAGTATCATGCAAATGAATGAGCATGGCTCTATTACTTAAAGCATGGCTTGTAAGCATGGGCCACAGGTCAGATTTGGTTCCTAGACCGCAGTTTGTAGATTCTTTGTTTAAATTACTGTTACTCAAAACGTCTCCCAGGAATAGTGTTAGCAATATTATTACTTGTCTGCTTAGGAATATAGATTTTTGTCTCACACTCTACAATTTCAGTATCTGGGAGTGGGGCCTGGGCTCTGTGTGCTTTCTAGCTGATATGGTACTGGTGCCCAGTGAAGTTAGAGAGAGCCCTGTTGGCTAACATTGTCTTTAATCTACCAACTTATTTCTCTTATAGTTAATCTTGAATCACTTTTCCTATCTCAAGTTATCTGTTTTTTCTTGTGTCACAGTTAGAAATTTAAGTTTTGCTATAATATTATTTATAAAATTATTTATAATACAGTGTATCATGGATATATGATAAAAATTTCACAGTCATTTGGCACAACCTTTTTAATAGTTCATAAATAAATCACTTCTGTAGTTTTTTTTAAAGGAAGGAGATTATTTGCTTTCTGAATCAATCTTATTTCTGAGGTGTTTTCACATCTCTGTAAAACTGTGAATTATTCTATCAAAACCCAGGGTTTTTGCCACTCTCCTTGAATGTAAGCCACTAGTAAAATATGGCAGAATGATGCTATGTGACTCCCAAAGCAGTTCAGAAAAGGTCACACAGGCGTTTACCCAGCTCAGGGCTACTGGCTGTGGAGAAGGCTGTGGCCACGTCATGTGTGTATCTGGAGCCATGTGCTGTGAAGCACCCTTGTTGTGGCCTTGCTCTCACCCAACTTAGGGTGCCATCTTGAATAGGGCCTCTCCCCTGTCCCTTCAGATAACTGCAGCCTTGCTGTCAACCCTGTGCAGCCATCCTGGATCTCTGAGCCGAGGAGAACACTTCTGGAGTGTGAGAGTAGAGGTGCAGCTGGTGTCTTAAGCTGCTTTTAAGCAGGAGTTGTAATGGGGATCCACAATTCAAATTATGTTTTTTTAAAATCATCTTAATGTCTTCCATATCTTGTGTATCATTTTCTTTCACCCTCTTTAGTCTTTCATGTATTTTTTCTCTCAATATTATTTTATCAGAACTAGAGAAGGACAATCTTTTCAAAGAATCAGTTTTTAGGTTTGTTAGTTTTACCTGTTGAGACCTTTTAGGTTTACTAATGGAAGTTTTACCCTTATTCATTTCCCCTTCTACTTTCTGCCAATGAATTGTTCTCAGCCCAGTTGCTAGCCTAATTTCAGCTTTCCTTTCTCTCTCTCTCTCTCTCTCTCTCTCTCTCTCTCTCTCTCTCTCTCTCTCTCTCTCTCTCTCTCTCTTTCTCTCATCAGAAATGTTTTGAAGCTGAGGACAGCTCACACCTGTCCTGTAAGTTTATTAGAAACATGCTTTCCATTGTCTTCTTCAGCATCGAGAAGTTCAATTTCAATTTTATTTTCACCAAAACATTTTGAAAAGTGTTTTTAAGTTTCCAAATAGTTGGCCTTTCTTTTTCCTTGGAAGTGGTGATGGGTTCTTCCATTTTTGAACAGGTAAAACAAGTACGTATTTATCTACTTACTATAAAACAAATAAAATTCCAATTATTTTCTCACCAAGGCTTTCTCTTTTTTCCTTACTAGTAAATTTGATTTTACTTTAGCAGACTTTGACTTTCCTAGTTCCCATTTAAGTGATTTTGCATCTCCTGTTTTCCCATGCCCAGTCTTAATACTTATGGCCTTTTTTTTTAAAGCCTAGGTGTAAACGCAGATAGTTTAGCAATTATTTGTTCCAGTCTCTGAGGATTTTTTCCTCACTAGTATTATGTATTCTCATCCCATGTCCAGGTTCTCTCTTCATTCAGGCGCAGGGAGGACTGCACACTTCCCAGCTCCTCTGTGGCCAGGGAGAGCAGCGTGTCCTTAAACACCCAGCCCTGCCGCTCGTCTCGACTGATGCACTTGCTTACCCCCGCCCCCTTTGCCATTATAACAAATTACCACCAACTTAAATCAACATGAACTTATTATCATACAGTTTGGGAGGTCAGAAATCTGAAATCAATTTCATTGGGCTGAAGACAAGGTGTCAGCAGGGTCCAGGTTCCTTCTGGAGATGTTTGGGGTAAATCAACTGCCCTACCACTTGTAACTTCTGAGAGCTGCACAAATTCCCCAAGACCACGGCCTCCTTCTATATCTTTAACAGGTCTGACCCCGCATCACTCTGATGCTCTTGTCACTGGATCTCCTGCTGGTCTCTGGGTGGGAATTTCTTAGATGACTTCTTCTAAGGGCCCTTGTGGTTATTCAGGACCTACCCAGACCATCTGGGTTCTAAGATAGCCATTTTATTCATCTTGTGATTTGCAACTCAATCACATAATCGAAATTCACCTGTCCAGGTTGGGGGCTAGACCATGGCTGTTTCGAGGGTTCATGGGTCTATAGTAGTGATTCATAGATCTCTCAAGATCAAGATTTTCCTAGGAAGCTTTTGTTCTGAATCTTATCCATGGCTCTTTATCACCGACTCTCTGTCTATACTTTGGCTAAGAAAAAAAGTTCTGTTCTGGCTTTGAGTCCGTAAGAGCAGTTAAAATGCCTGCTCACGTTCTCAAGGTCGTATTTGTCTTTGGGCTTCAGAAACTAAGAGAAATAATTGGATTGAAGTTAGGCAAAAAGATCACACTTACTTTTCCAGTTTCCGTCTTCCTGGATACACAGTAAATTAGTATTTACTGAATCAAGGACATTTTGTACAAAGTAAAGTGAGGCTTTAGCAGAAAATTCACTTTGGTGACTAAGAACAAGAACTCTGGAGAGAGACTGTTGGTGCTCAAATCCTAGTCATCGTTTGCTACCTGTGACCTTGGGGCCAGTCACACGGTCACACTGACTTAATTTCCTTATCTAAATAATGGGGGTAATGATATTAATCCCAAATAATATTATAAATATTGCATTAAGCAAGGTTTTTTTTTTTAAATTACAGTTAATTATTTCTTAGTTAAGTACATGCCATCACTGGAGATTGGGGGTGTGTAAAACGGATTAGAGAGGAAGAAGAGTGTTTGCCTGCATGACAGAAGGGAACACCAGATCTCATTACAGGTGGTTGGGAGCCACCATGTGGTTGCTGGGAATTGAACTCAGGACCTCTAGAAGAACAGCCTGTGCTCTTAACCTCTGAACCACCACTCTAGCCCTTAGCAAGGTTTTTCATTTATTTCCTTTTTTATGTGTCTATATGGGTTGGGGCACATGTGTGCCATGGTGTTCTGCTCCTGGAGATTAGGAGAGAACCTGAGAGAGCTGATTTTCTCCTCTCACACATCATGTGAGCCCAGGTGTCCTGAAGCTTGACAATAGGCACCTTTACCCACTGAGCCACCCCAGCCCCCGGCTAAGACTACATATAATGAGTGTTCAGAAACTGCCTTGTATGTGTTATTTTTATAAATAAACTAAAATGGGATTATGTTCAAAAGTTGCTTTCCATGAGTTTAGGTGGGTAGGATCAAGCAGCAACCCACTGGCCTCGAAGTCATGTTCCTCATGATTTAGCTTCCCAAGTGCTGGGGTCACAGGCATGCACCACTGTACCTAGCGTGTGCTTATCTATTGCTCTGCATGCAGCCGTATCACAGATGTTCATTTTTCTTTATTAAGAGTTTTTCAAAGCTTTCCCCCCACAGGTCTCATTTTTTTGGTACCTTTTGTTTTCTTTTTGATTCAGTCTGTATGCATTTTGAAAAACCTTGTCATTTGTGTGTGTGTATGTGTGTGTGTGTGAGAGAGAGAGACAGAGAGACAGAGAGACAGAGGCAGGGAGACAGGAACAGAGAGGGAGACAGAGATAGAAGAACACAGAGAATGTGAGCACACACACACTGCAGTGCACATATGGAGACCAGAAGACAACTTTATGGAATCGGGTTCTCTCCTTGGCTTCTGGGGATCAAGTTCAGGCTGTCAGGATTGGGTGGCAAGTGCCTTTACCCACTGAGCCATCTCTGTGTCCCTGGACGAACATTTAATGTTCTTTTCTAACACCAGCTCAGTCTTGCTTTTCTGGCTATTAGACTCATCCCTTCCAGCATTTGCAGTGGAAGTTTCTCAGATCCTTGCGTGTGGCTTCCCTTAGCTCCCTTTGCCTCTGTGTCTTACTAACAGCCTTTTGACTGTCATGCAAAACCTTTGGAATGTGTTGTTAGACCCCTTAGCCCATCCTGAACCAGCAAGGCTTTCAGCTTTCTCAGAGACCTGCAGCAGAGACTTCCTGCCTTGGAAAAAATCACTAGATTCATGGCCTTCTTTCATTCTATAACTATGAAGTCTTCATAAAACTGCCTCCATGTTGGAACATTTTTTTGGGGGGTGGGTAGGCTGAATATGTTCCTGGTCCACTGCCACTCAAATTTGGCTCAAGAATAATCCAATATTCCTTTGAGATAAGAGTTGTGTTTGCTTCAAAACTTTTTCTTTTGATAATTTTTCTAATCATTTTATTGTCAACCAAATTTCTCTTGTTTTTATCTCCTTGGGTCAAGGTCTGTCTCATATTTAGTCTCTGGAGTCTCAGTTGATAAGTTTATATTCCTTCATGTTTATTTTTGTATTTGGTTTCTTATTTTAAAGACAATTGTGTGTCAGACATTCTATTTTGCAGGAACGGCACAACCATCCAAGGTAATATTCCTTTAGAGGAGGATCATATTTATTTCTGCTGTCATTTGTGGACATAACCAATCCAGGATCAAGTTTATGAACTGAGAAGAATTGTCACATACTGCCATAGTAGTACATCCTTCTGAGTTCCACCTCACTGTAGCGGGGCTTACCCAGGGGCTATCAGAAACATCTGTCTACCAGCTGCTTCTTCCCATGTGACCTGGTGATTCTGCCCTTTTATGTTTTCCTCTTGGGTTGCCCTCTTAGTTGTTCTCAGCAGACTGGTTCGTCTGGATTACTATAATGCACTTTCTTAATATCACTTTCTTTGTGAAATATTCTGACCATTTTTCCATATAAACTTGATTATTGTTTTCTCAAGGTCTGTGAAGAAGTTTGATGGGATTTTGATGGGGATTGCATTGAATCTATAGATTGCTTTTGGTAGGATTGCCATTTTTACTATGTTGATCCTCCCAATCCAAGAACAAGGGAGATCTTTCCATTTTCTGGTATTCTCCTCAATTTCTTTCTTCAAAGACTTAAAGTTCTTGTCAAATAGGTCTTTCACTTCCTTGGTTAGAGTAACCCCAAGATATTTTATGCTATTTGTGGCTATCGTGAAAGGTGATGTTTCTCTGATTTCCCTCTCTGCTTCTTTATCCTTTGTGTATAGGAGGGCCATTGATTTTCTAGAGTTGATCTTGTATCCTGCCATGTTACTAAAGGTGTTTATCAGCTGTAGGAGTTCTTTGGTAGAGTTTTTGGGGTCACTTATGTACACTATCATATCGTCAACAAATAACGAAAGTTTAACTTCATCCTTTCCAATTCGAATCCCCTTGATCTCCTTATGTTGTCTTATTGCTATTGCTAGAACTTCAAGCACTATATTGAAGAGGTATGGAGAGAGTGGACAGCCTTGTCGTGTTCCTGATTTTAGTGGAAAGGCTTTGAGTTTCTCTCCATTCAATTTGATGTTAGCTGTCGGCTTGCTGTATATTGCTTTTATTATATTTAGGTATGATCCTTGTATCCCCAGTCTCTCCAACACCTTTATCATAAATGGGTGTTGAATTTTGTCAAATGCTTTTTCAGCATCCAATGAAATGATCATATGGTTTTTTTTCTTTCAGTTTATTTATATGATGGATTACATTGATAGATTTGCGTATGTTGAACCAGCCCTGCATCTCTGGGATGAAGCCTACTTGATCATAATGGATAATTTTTCTAATGTGTTCCTGGATTCGGTTTGCCAGGATTTTATTGAGAATTTTCGCGTCGATGTTCATGAGTGAGATTGGCCTGTAATTCTCTTTCTTGGTTGTGTCTTTGTGTGGTTTTGGTATTAAGGTAACTGTAGCTTCATAAAAGGAGTTTGGCAATGACTCTTCTGTTTCTATATTATGGAATACATTAAGGAGTATAGGAATTAGCTCTTCCTGGAAGTTCTGGTAGAATTCTGCATTGAAACCATCTGGTCCTGGGCTTTTTTTGGCAGGGAGATTTCTGATAACAGCTTCTAATTCTTCACGACTAACAGGTCTATTTAGATTGTTCACCTGTTCTTGGTTCAACTTTGGTATATGGTACTTATCTAAAAAAATGTGCATTTCTTTTACATTTTCCAACTTTGTGGCATGTAAACTTTCGTAGTAAGATCTAATGATTCTCTGAATTTCCTCTGTGTCTGTGGTTATATCCTCCTTTTCATTTCTGATCCTATTAATTTGCATGTGCTCTCTCTGCCATTTGATTAGTTTGGATAGGGGTTTGTCAATCTTGTTGATTTTCTCCAAGAACCAGCTTTTTGATTCATTGATTCTTTGGATTGTTTTCTGTGTTTCTATTTTGTTGATTTCAGCCCTCAGTTTGATTATTTCCAGTCTTCTACTCCTCCTGGGTGAATCAGCTTCTTTTTTTTCTAGAGCTTTCAAGTGTGCTGTTAGGTCTCCAATGTGTGCTTTCTCCGTTTTCTTTATTTGGGCACCTATTGCTATGAACTTTCCTCTTAGCACTGCTTTCATAGTGTCCCATAGGTTTGAGTATGTTGTGTCTTTGTTTTCATTAAATTCAAGGAAGACTTTAATTTCTTTCTTAATTTCGTCCTTGACCCAGGGGTGATTTAGTAGTTGACTGTTCAACTTCCATGAGTTTGTTGACTTCCTGGGGGTAGCATTGTTGTTGAATTCTAATTTTAATCCATGGTGATCTGACAAGACACAGGTGGTTACTAATATTTTTTTGTATCTGTGGGAGTTTGCTTTGTTACCGAGTATTTGGTCAATCTTCGAGAAGGTTCCATGAACTGCAGAGAAGAAGGTATATTCTTTCCTATTTGGGTGGAGTGTTCTATAGATGTCTGTTAAGTCCATTTGATTCAATACCTCCAATAAATCTCTTAATTCTCTGTTTGGTTTCTGTCTGATTGACCTGTCCATTGGTGAGAGAGGAGTGTTGAAGTCTCCTACTATTAGCGTGTGTGGTTTGATGACTGCCTTGAGTTCTAGAAGAGTTTCTTTTACATATGTGGGTGCCTTTACATTAGGGGCATAGATATTCAGGATTGAGACTTCTTCCTGATGAGTTGTTCCTGTTATGAGTATGAAATGTCCATCTCCATCTCTTCTGATTGATTTTAGTTTGAAGTCGATTTTGTTAGATATTAGAATGGCCACACCCGCTTGTTTCTTAGGTCCATTTGCTTGGAAAACCTTTTCCCAACCCTTTACTCTGAGTAGGTGTCTGTCTTTGTGGTTGAGGTGTGTTTCTTGTAAACAGCAGAATGTTGGATCCTGTTTTCGTATCCAATCTCTAAGTCTGTGCCTCTTTATAGGTGAATTGAGTCCATTGATATTAAGAGATATTAATGACCATTGGTTGTTGACTTCAGTCATTTTTTGGGGGGGGGTAATAGAGTGTATGTGTTTTCCTTCTTTGAATTGTGCTAGTGAAGGGTCGCTAGATGTCTGAATTATTGTAGTCAGTGTTGGCAATGTTGGATTCCTTGGGATGTAATTTTCCTTCTAGTATTCTCTGTAAGGCTGGATTAGTAGTTACGTATTGTTTAAATTTGTTTTTATCCTGGAATATTTTGTTTTCTCTGTTGATAGTGAACGAAAGCTTGGCTGGGTAAAGTAGTCTGGGCTTGCATCCATGGTCCCTTAATTTCTGCAGTACCTCTATCCAGGACCTTTTGGCTTTCATGGTTTCTATAGAGAAGTCTGGTGTAAGTCTGATAGGTTTACCTTTATAGGTTACTTGACCTTTTTCCTTTGCAGCTCTTAATATCCTTTCTTTAATCTGACTGCTTTGTGTTTTGATTATTATATGGTGAGGGGATGTTTTTTTCTGATCCAGTCTATTCGGTGTTCTGTATGCTTCTTGCACCTTCATAGGAATATCCCTCTTTAGGATGGGAAAGTTTTCTTCTATAATTTTGTTGAATATATCTTCTGGACCTTTGATCTGCAATTCTTCTCCTTCTTCTACTCCTATTATTCTTAGATTTGGTTTTTTTATTATATCCCATATTTCCTGAATGTTTTGTGATGAGAATTTGTTGGATTTGCTGTTTTCTTTGGTCAGGGCATTTATTTTCTCTATGGTGTCTTCATAATCTGAGATTCGTTCTTCTATCTCTTGTATTCTATTGGTTAAGCTTGATTCTGTAGTCTCCGTTCGTTTACCTAGATTTTCCATATCCAGCCGGCCCTCGGTTTGTGTTTTCTTCACTGCCTCCATTTCAGTTTTCAATTCTTGAACTGATTCCATTACCTGTTTGATTGTTTTTTCTTGGTTTCCCAGGGTATCATTTACAAATTTACTCATTTCTTCAAACTTTTTGTTATATTTGTCTTCCATTTCTTTACTCATTTCTTCCATCTTTTTGTTATATTTCTCTTCTATTTCTTTAAGTGAGTTATTCATACCCTGTTTAAGAGACTCTATTGCTTTCATAATGACACTGTTTTCCACTTCTTCCGGAATAGGGCATTCAAGTCCTTCTGTCGTAAGATCGCTGGGATCTGGTGTTTTCATGTTGTTTTTCAGATTGTTGGAGGAATTCTTGCCTTGGCGCCTGCCCATCTCTTCCTTCAGATGCTCTCCAATGGCTCTTCCCTCCGCTGGGTCTTCTTCTACTGGATTAGTGCCCCTTGCTATCCAGGAATCACTTTGCCTGCAGCCTTAGCTTGCTGCAGGCAGGCTATTAGAACAAAGGGACTTCCTTCCCTTTGCACTCACCACCTGTCCCCACCTGCGGTGCCCACCCCGGCTGAGATGGAGGAATTTAAGCCCCGAAAAAGGGAGAGAGGAGGGGAGGGGTTCGAGGCCGAAAGCTGGGATGGCGTAGCAGGAGAGAGGGATTAGCTGGGGGAAGCTGCCCCTTTGGAGTAGCCAGGGAGATAAGGATGGCGGGAATATTGTGTGTTCCCTAACCGGACTTGTATGGCGGTCAACACACTTACCCCTCCACAGGATCAGAGCCCCTTGCTGGTCAGAAGACTCCCTGCCTGCGGTCTTAGCTTGCTGCAGGCCGGCTATCAGAACAAAGGGACTCCCGTCCTTTTGCACTCATCGCCTGCCCCGGCCCGCGGTGCCCACCCCGGCTGAGATGGAGGAATTTAAGCTCCGAAAAAGGGAGAGAGGAGGGGAGGGGTTCGAGGCCGAAAGCTGGGATGGCGTAGCAGGAGAGAGGGATTAGCTGGGGGAAGCTGCCCCTTTGGAGTAGCCAGGGAGATAAGGATGGCGGGAATATTGTGTGTTCCCTAACCGGACTTGTATGGCGGTCAACACACTTACCCCTCCACAGGATCAGAGCCCCTTGCTGGTCAGAAGACTTCCTGCCTGCGGTCTTAGCTTGCTGCAGGCCGGCTATCAGAACAAAGGGCTAAATGTCATATTCTACAGTTCTTTGAAGTGGTTGAAGATTACCTATCTATGCAGATTGCAATCTCTATGTATCTAAAGAACCTGATTAGTCTAACTATAAGTATAACAAACATGGATGACTATAGACTTATAATACTTCATACCTATATAGCTTAAAGACTAAGACTTCATGTTAGAATATTAAACAATCTTTAAGCAACTGTGCAGCAATTGAGAACAATGGATTCAAAATATAAACAATGTATAAGTATCTCGAATAGAGGTAGAAATGTATAGTGCAATGTGATACATATATCCTAAGATTGTATCAATATACAAAATGTCTTAAGCATAGAAACATGCATGCATCTAATATGACAAAATAACTTTGCATAAGTATACAAATAATGTAGACAGAAATAGGAGCATGTCAATCTAATGTGAATTTGTATCAATATACAAGAATCTATACCAATGTAAACTGCCTGTAAATAATAGCTCATAAGTATTCACTCTATTATTCACTATTATTATTAATGTAAGTTCACACTAGTCTACTTAATATCCAATCCAATTATCCTTCTTTTTTCAAAGAGATCCCTGAGCCTTTATAATTTCCACCCAACCCCCAAACCTGTACCAGTTATAATCAAGCCCTAATTTATGTCCCTAACCCTGAGGACAAACTTGGTTGGGAGAGTGGACATTGTCTTCTAGTATTACTTCCAGCTGTCATGGGGGCAATGTTTTTTCTATGGGATCCTGTGAAAGTAAAATGGTAGTTAAGTTTCAAATGGTGTTGGAAGTCCTTCTGTATATGTGTTGCTTTTATCAGTTAATGACTAAAGCTGCTTTCAGCCAATGGCTGAGTAAAGCTAGGTGGGAAATTCAAACAGAGATGTAGAGAGAGAGTAGGCAGAGTCAGGGAGAAGTCATGTAGCTGCCAGAGGAGACAGATGTCTCCGCTGGAGCCCACTGAAACTTTGCTGGTAGGCCATGAGGTTCTGGTGATGCAGAGTAATAGAAAAGTGTTTATTTAAGATATAAGAGCTAGCTATAAATATGCTTAAACTATTGGACAAACAATATTGCAAATAATATAGTTTCTGTGTGATTATTTTGGGTCTGAGTGGACAGGAACGAATGAATAGCCTTCAACAACAATATTAGACAGTGTGTATCCCTGGATGTCATAGAACTCACTATGTAGACCAGAATGACTTCTAACTCACAAAGGTCCTCCTATCTCTGCCTCCCAGGGGCTGGGATTAAAGGCGTGTAGCACCATGCCTGGCCTCTTATGAACTTTTAATTTCTGTCTTATTGAAAATCATCTCTGCCTTCTTTGAGAAACAGTAACATGATACACACTTTGCCTATTTTTTAGCCTTTGCCTTGGATTATACTTAGGGAAATGCTGGCCCGGGTTTTTATATCTCTGTCTTCTATTTACACAAGGTCAACCACATATACTTACATAAAATAGATACTAAATAAATCTGAACTGTGAAGAAATGAATGTATATACTGCTATCTTAATATTTGTGTTTCAGAAGAAAGTATGAGTAGCAAGGAAACCTGAGAAGTCACTAGAAACAAAGGAGGTAATCTGCAGATCTGGGGCCCAACAAAAGGCTATTTTATTATGAAATTCATTAGTTTGTTGTGTTTCTGATCATCACCTAAAGGAAGAGGACTGCTCTTTTGTAACATGAGGGGGCCTGCTTGTTTTGGGGTATCTATCTCCCCCGGTACCCCCACAACCAGCAAGCCCCAAGAAAATCACTCAAAGATCTCTGTAAGTTATAAAGCTGATTGGCCCATTAGGTCTAGCCTCTTACTAGCTAACTCTCACATCTTGATTAACCCATTTTTTGGTCTATGTTAGCCATGTGGCTCAGTACCTTTTTCAATGGGGCAGCTCACATCCTGCTGCTTTGGTGGTCTGGGCAGGAGTGCGGAATCAGCTTCCTCCTCCCTAGAATTCCTCTTGCTTTCCTTGTATCATTTCCACTTTCTGTCTGGGTTTCCTACCTACACCTCCTGCCTGGCCAATCAGCGTTTATTTAAAACATGATTGACAGAATACAGACAATTCTCCCGCACCACTCTTTTGCATGAAACTTTGTTTGAAATAATAAATGATTCAAAAAGAGACAAAACTGCGAGATTCCATTTGTACTGTCCAGCATTGAGTGCCCGGTGTTTGACTCAGCAGCAGTAGAAAATGAATGCAGAGTTCTTTAGCACTGAATTATCTGGAAGTTATTCAGGGAGGCAAGGATTTTTTTCACATGCCTAAACATGGTTGGTCTTGAGAAGACCAAATTAGTGAGAGTCCTTGAGATCTAGTCTTCAATGTTTAAAGGACTGACCAATGGGAAAATGAATAGAGTATGAGTTGGAATAATTTAGTTATAGAGAAGTTATAGAGAGTATGAAATTATAGCCATCAAATCATGCCTTTGTAATACTGAAAAACAAGAGCTCCCTTTTCTGGAGGTGCCCAGAAACAACACACAGCATCTGTAACATCCTTTGCAGCATGCTAGAGCTTCCTGTTCATCAGTCGTTCCGTTTAGTGACTGGCAGTGTAGGCTCAGTGGAGGACCGAAGGACAAGGAGGCCAGTGCCTACTAACGTACTCCTTCCTTGCACTAAATGATGGGATAGTTGCCTTCTAAGGCTCATTCCAGCTTTGTAAGTTTCAGTAATTCTATGAAGAAATATTTTGAATGTAATCCAATGCATGACTTTGTTTGGCTACTACATTTAGTCATATATTTCTGTCAGGCACATATAGGTGCAAGATCCTCAGTCCTGAACAAGAGTTCTGGAGTAGAGCCAAAGAACTGTTACAAGAGAAAACAGATTACAGCGATGGCTTCCCTGAAGCATGTTGGCAAATGTCTTACAATCCTGATTCGATGATGTAAATGTTCTTGCTCCATCACTGGTGTGGAGCTGGGAAGAGATGTGTCCAAACACACTGTTACATTGTGTTGACAGCATATGTAGTAGGCATAAATCGTACCTCAAGTGCATGGTATACAAAGTTATAAATAATTTAGAAAATAAGTTTTGAATACTTTTTACCCCTGTTTTAAAGTATAACTTATTTGAATGTAAGTTTATATATATTTTTAGTGATGGTTGCATTTGACAAATAACCCCAGGATTTGTGCAATGTGACAGATGACTTTTGCAAGTTAATATGGGCCAGCATTAGCACACCTCTGCAGTCACCCCTGGAAATGCTACTTAGAGGCTTGATATCTTGAAAAATGGCCTGGTTGATGAAGGACTCTGTGTGCTTCTTTCAGGGCTTATGTGTTCTAAGCCCTGGGGGCAATAATGCTGCATGTTCTTATGAGAACAATAGCAGCCAGCTTCATGGGGTGGAGTAGAAAGGCTCCTATCTACCCATTCCCCTTAATTCTATCTGACTTATGTTCAGTTAAAATATGTCTATTGCACTTGCTTTGTTATTGTTAAGAGGAGAAAAAATTTTCCGTTTTCTATGAGTCCTTGGCAGCTCAGACAGTTATTTTCAGCCACTGAGAACTAGAGAAAGTTTTAAAGCTTACTGTAAAAACATTCCTATGATTTTTGCTTAAAACTACTGCTTTTCATTGGTGCTTTTTATTTGATAGAGAAAAAAGAGGCTCCTGTCCATTTCAAAGACAGAAATTTAGTTTAAGTTTAAGAGAAATGTCAGAAGGAGAAGGGAGCCCCTCTGGGTCCCTTTAGTCTACAGACAAGGAGATTATTGTTAACTGAGATATAGAAGGATGAGGCCTGGTGGGGCAAATCATGGTGAGAGGCGAACATATGTGGTCACATCATGGTAAGAGGCGAGCATATGAGGTCACATCATGGTGAGAGGCGAGCATATGTGGTCACATCATGGTGAGAGGAGAGCATATATAGTCACATCATGGTAAGGGGCGAGCACATGTGGTCACATCATGGTGAGAGGCGAGCATATGTGGTCACATCATGGTAAGGGGCGAGCACATGTGGTCACATCATGGTGAGAGGCGAGCATATGTGGTCACATCATGGTGAGAGGAGAGCACATGTGGTCACATCATGGTAAGAGGCGAGCATATGTGGTCACATCATGGTGAGAGGAGAGCATATATAGTCACATCATGGTAAGGGGCGAGCACATGTGGTCACATCATGGTGAGAGGTGAACATATGTAGACGGAGAAATAAAAAGCACCTGTCTATCAGGGAAGAGAAAGGGTGGTAACTGGACCAGCTGGAAAGTTGATTAAATGTACAACTTTAATCTGGAAAAGCAGTTTGGGTGGACAGGTTGAGGCAGAGCCACTGTACTGCAGGACCTGAGCATCTAGTGTGAGCTGATTCAGTCCAAGTGACAAAAAGAAAGGGAGTTAAGTCCATCCTACTTTTTAATTTTTCAACTTGTAAGAATACAAATAATACACAAATACCTTGTCATTGTAAAAATTGTTAGAGTAGAAGAGTGGGTGACAGAATAAAGAGTGAAACCGCTCTCAGACGCCACAGCCCTCAGTCTGGTTCCTTTTCTAGAAGAGCAGTTCTTAAAAGTTTGGTGTTCATTGTGTCAGACATTTCCCCAATATGTCTATAGACATAAATGTTTATATGTAGACCATAAATATCATATTCTACTTGCTTCTCTTTTCCTAAAATTAATACCTTGTACTTGCACATCCTTTTTTATTGCTGTGCTATTCACAATAACTAAGATATGGAGCCAGTATAGATGCCCACTAACAGATTAATGGATTAAGAAAATATAGATATATATGTCTATACACACACACACATAGTGGAGTTTTATTTAGCCATAAAGAGAAATAGAATGGAATCATGGGCCAGTGAGTTCAGAAGGTAAAGAAAGACATTTACTGCCAAGCCTGACCTGAGTTTCACGCTCAAGACTCACATCTTGAGAATCACCTCTCATAAGTTACCATCTGACCTCCACATTTGTCCACATGCCCCCCCACTCGAATAAATAAATTTAATAAAAATTTAAAGACAAATAAAAATGAAATCCCAACAGTTACAGAAAGATAGATGGAACTGTTAGGTAAAATATGCCAGATCAGAAACACCACATAGGATACTCTCATACGTGGATCCTAGATCTCAGTATGAGTAGGGCATGAGACTAGAGTAGAGATTATAATAGAGGAAGATGATATCTCAAGGAAGGAGGATGATAGAATGTGTATGATATAAGGGTAGAAAGAAGGGCTACTTAGGGATAGGTAGGGTCAGCAAGAGGAATTTAGCTTCAAGAAAGAGGGAAAGGGGTATCAATAAGAACAAGGTACAGATAAAACTGTCATAATGAAATTTATTATATGTTAACGTAAAAAAGATAATATGAAGGCAGCTAGGCTATGCCCCCCAACTCTGGTAGACCTCCACTGCTCTAGTGCAGTCCGCACCAGCTGACCTGCAGGTGAGAGATCTGCCTGCAAGTTTTAGCACCTAACCCCGCTTACCTCACCATCCTTCCAGTGCTCAGCCCTTCCCCGAAACTCCAGCAGAAGAACAGGAGGATACATTGGACCTAGGCACCCCAAATCCCTCAAACCTCAGCTGAGACACCCTACTGGACCTAAAAATTAGCTAATCACCAGAACCCCTGACCATTCAGGCCAGAAGGCAATAAAGGAAGCAGATAATAAAGGAACACAACCCCCATCAAGCAAAGACAACACAAGAATCAACACCCAGACCTACAATCATGCAAATTCCAGATGTGTAAATGCCAATATAAGAATATATTCAACAACAGAAAGAGAAATATGGCAGCCCCAGAACCCAGTGACCCTACAACAGCAAGAACTGTTTAGTTGTTTCAATGCAACTAAAGTACAAGAAAATGACCTTAAAAATAACCTTATGAAGATGATAGAGGCCCTTAAAGAAAAAATAAAAAATTCCCTTAAGGAAACTGAAAAAGTCAAACAAATTGATTGGAAGAAATCAATCAATAAATCCTTTCAAGAAAGCCAAGAAACCCAAGAAACCCAAGGCAGGGGGCGGGGAATCAAACAGGTGAAGGAAATGGTTCAAGATTTGAAAATTGAAATAGAGTCAATAAAGAAAACACAAACTGAGGGAATTCTGGAAATGGAAAATCTGGGCAAGTGAACAGGAACTACAGATTCAAACATCACCAATAGAATACAAGAGATGGAAGAATCTCAGGTGTTGAAGGTATGATAGAGGAAATAGATTCATCAGACAAAGAAAATGTTAAATCCAAAAAATTTCTAACACAAAAGATCCAGGAAATCTGGGAAACATGAAAGACCAAACCTAAGAATAATAGGGATAGAAGGAGAAGAATCCCAGCTCAAAGGCACAGTGGTACCTTTGTCTTTGTGTTCTGTCTTTGTGTCCTTCTGTCTTTGTGTTGCTTTCATTGGTTAATAAAGAAACTGCTTTGGGCCTGTGATAGGGCAGAACTTAGGTAGGCAGGGAAGACAGAACTGAATGCTGAGAGAAAGAAGAGTGGGGTCAGAGACACGCTATGGAGCCACTGTCAGAGTCAGACATGCTGAATCTTTGCCGGTAAGCCACTGCCACATGACGATATACAGATTAATAGAAAAGGACTAAATCAAGATGTGAGAGTTAGCCAATAAGGGACTAGAACTAATGGGCCAAGTAGTGATTTAATTAGTACAGTTTCTGTGTGGTTATTTTGGGGCTAAGCTAGTGGGCCCTCCATGCAACAGCTCAGAAAATATATTCAACAAAATCATAAAAAGAAACTTTCCCAACCTAAAGAAGCTTAGAGAACTCCAAATACACTGAACCAAAAAAGAAATCCCCCCACCACATAATAATCAAAACACTAAACATACAGAATAAAGAAAGGTTATTAACAGCTGCAAAGAAAAAAGGCCAAGTAACATATAAAGACAGACCTATCGGAATTAACACCTAACGTCTCAGTGGCTATTCTAAAAGCCAGAAGGTCTTGGATACTAAGAAACCATGAGTACCAACCCAGACTGGTTTTATACTCAGCAAAACTTTCAATCGCCACAGATGGGCAAAACAGGATATTTCATAAGAACACAAAATTTAAATAATAACCATCCATAAATCCAGCCCTACAGAAGGTACTAGAGGGAAAATTCCAACTTAAGGAAGTTAGCTGTACCCACAAAACACAGACAATAGATTATCTCACACTAACAAAACCAAAAGAAGGGAAACACACACACACACACACACACACACACACACACACACACACACACACTATCACCACCAAACCCAAAAATTAGCACGAATTAACAATTACTGGTGATTAACATCTCTAATATCAATGGACTCAATTCATCAATAAAAAGACACAGGCTAAAAGAATGGATACAAAACCAGGATCCATCTGCTGTATACAGGAAACACACCTCAACTTCAAAGACAGACATTGCCTCAGAGTAAAGGTTTGGGAAAAGATTCTTATCAAATAGACCTAAGAAATCCAGGAGGTGGTCATGCATGCCTTTAATCCCAGCACTTGGGAGGCAGAGACAGGCAGATCTCTGTGAGTTGAGGCTAACCTGGTCTACAAGAACTAGTTTCAGGACAGGCTCCAAAACTATCGAGAAACCCTGTCTCGAAAAACCAGAAAAAAATTGACCTAAGAAACAAGCTGGTGTAGCTATCCTAATAGCTAACAAAATAGACTTCAAACTAAAATCAATCAGAAGGGATGGAGAAGGACACTTCATACTCATACAGGAAAATCCATCAAGATGAAGTTTCAATCCTGAACATCTATGCCTCAAATACAGGGGGACCCACATTTGTAAAAGAAATTTCACTATTGCTTAAATCACACATCAAACTCATACATTAATAGTGGGAGACTTCAACACCCCACTCTTTTCAATGGACAGGTCTACCAGACAGAAACTAAACAGAGAAATAAGGGAACCAATAGATGCTATGATTCAAATGGACTTAATAGACACCTACAAACATTTCATTCAAACACAAAAGAATACACCTTCTTCTCAGCATATCATGGAACCTTCTCTAAAACTGATCACATACTTAGTCACAAAGCAAATCTCAATAGCTACAAAATAGCTGGAATAACTTCCTGTATTTTATCAGATTACCATAGGTTAAAGTTAGAGTTCAACAACAACACACACTACAGAAAGTCTACAAACTCATGGAAACTGAGTAACTCTCAACTGAATTACCAATGGGTCAAGGAAGAAATAAAGAAATTTAAGACTTCCTAGAATCCAATGATAATGTCAGCACAGCATACCCAAACTTATGGGACACAATGAAAGCAGTGCTAGGAGGAAAACTCATAGCACTGAGTGCCTACATAAAGAATTTGGAGAAATTTCACACTAGTGACTTAACAGCACATCTGAAAGCTCTAGAACAAAAAGAAGCAAGCTCACTCAAAAGAAGTGGACAGCACGAAATTATCAAACTTAGAGCTGAAGTCAATAATATAGAAACAGAACAAAGAATCAATGGAACAAAGTTTTCTTGAGGAAGACAAGATAGGCAAACCCTTACCCAAACTAAATACAGAGAATATTCAAATGAACAAAATCAGAAATGAAAAGGGTATATAGCAAGAGACACTGAGGAAATCCAGAGAATCATTAAGCCATACTTCAAAAACCTGTTTTCCACAAAATTGGAAAATCTAAAAGAAATGAACAATTTTCATTGATAGATACCACATATCAAAATTAAATCAAGACTAGATAACCAGTTTAAATAAACCTATAACCCCTAGAAATAGAAGCAATCACTAAAAGTCCCCCCCCCAAAAAAAGCCCAGGTCAGATGGTTTAAGTGCAGAATTCTACAAGACTTTCAAAGAAGAGCTAATACCAATACTCCTCAAATTGTTTCACACAAAAGAAACAGAAGGAACATTGGAAAATTCTTTTTATGAGACTACAGCTATTTTAATACCCAAAACCACACAAAGATTCAACAAGGAAAGAGAAATACAGACCAATCTCCCTCATGAACATTGATGCAAAAATAATAAAACTGGCAAACCAAATCTAAGGATACATCAAAAAAATTATCCACTATTATCAAGTAGGCTTGATATTCAGAGATGTAGGGATGATTCAACATATGAAAATCTATCAATGTAATCTACCATATAAATAACCCAAAAGGAAAAAAAAACCATATGATCATCACATTAGATGCTGAAAGAAACCTTTGACAAAATACATTGCCCCTTCATGATAAAGGTTTTTGAGAGATCAGGTATATAAGGAACATACCTAAATACAATAAAGGTGGTGCTGGAGAACTGTCTGTATTCTGTCAATCATGTTTTAAATAAACACTGATTGGCCAGGCAGGAAGTATAGGCAGGTCAACCAGACAGGAGGTAGAGGCGGGGCCATTAGAACAGGAGAATTCTGGGAAGAAGGAAGCCCTTCCCGCACTCCTGCCCAGACACCAAAGAAGCAGGATATGACCTGCCCCACTGGAAAAAGTACTGAGCCATGTGGCTAACATAGATAAAAATAATGGGTTAATATAAGTTATAAGAGCTAATAAGAAGCCTGAGCTAATGGGCCAATCAGTTTTATAACTTATGGAGATGTCTATGTGATTTTCTTTGGGGCTTTCCGGTTGTGGGGAACTGGGCAGGACATAAACCCCAATGAGCCTGGCCCCTCATGTTACATAAAGGCAATTTACAGCAGGCATATAGTGAACCTCAAATTAAGTGGAGAGAAAAATAAAAATGATTCCACTAAAATCAGGAGCAAGACAAGGCTGTCCACTCCATATCTGTTCAATATAGTACTTAAAGTTCTGACTAGCGCAATAAGACAACAAAAGAAGATTAAGGGGATACAAGAAAATGGAAAGATCTCCCCTGCTCTTGGATTGGGAGGATCAACATAATTAAAATGGCAATTCTACCAAAAGCAATCTATAGATTCAATGCAATCCCCATCAAAATCCAATCAAAATTCTTCACAGACCTTGAAAGAACAATAATCAACTTTATATGGAAAAACAAAAAACCCAGGATAGCCAAAACAATCTTATATAATAAAGGAACTTCTGGAGGTATAACAATCCCTGACTTCAAACTCTATTACAGAGCTACAGTATTGAAAACAGCTTGGTATTGGCATAACAGCAGAGAAGTCGATCTATGGAATCGAATAGAAGACCCAGATATTAACCCACAAACCTATGAACACCTGATTTTCGACAAGGGAGCTAAAGGTATACAATGGAAGAAGGAAAGCATCTTTAACAAATGGTGCTGGCATAACTGGATGTCAACCTGTAGAAGAATGAAAGTAGATCCAATATCTATCACCATGCACAAAAATCAAGTCCAAATGGATTAAAGACCTCAACATTAATCTGACCACTTTGAACCTGATAGAAGAGAAAGTGGGAAGTAGTCTACAAGACATAGGCACAGGAGACCACTTCCTAGGTAGAACCCCAGTAGCACAGACAATAAGAGAATCAATGAATAAATGGGACCTCCTGAAACTGAGAAGCTTCTGTAAAGCAAAGGAAACTGTCAGTAAGACAAAAAGGCTGCCTTCTGACTGGGAGAAGATCTTCACCAACCCCTCATCAGACAAAGGTCTGATCTCCAAAATATACAAAGAACTCAAGAAACTAGACACTAAAACTCTAATTAACCCAATAAAAAAAATGGGATACTGATCTGAACAGAGAATTCTCAACAGAAGAACTTCGAATGGCCAAAAGACACTTAAAGTCATGCTCAACATCCTTAGCAATCAGGGAAATGCAAATCAAAACCACTTTGAGATACCATTTTACACCGGTCAGAATAGCTAAACTCAAAAACACCAATGATAGCCTATGCTGGAGAGGATGTGGGGTGAGGGGAACACTCATCCATTGTTGGTGGGAATGCAAACTTGTGCAGCCACTGTGGAAATCAGTGTGGCAGTTTCTCAGGAAACTGGGAGTCAACCTCCCTCAGGACCCAGCAATTCCACTCTTGGGAATATACCCTAGAGATTCCCTAGCATACTACAAAAGCATTTGTTCAACTATGTTCATAGCAGCACTATTTGTAATAGCCAGAACCTGGAAACAACCTAGGTGCCCCTCAATAGAAGAATGGTTAAAGAAGGTGTGGAACATATGTACATTAGAGTTTTACTCGGCGGTAAAAAACAATGACATCTTGAATTTTGCATGCAAATGGATGGACATAGAAAACGCTTTACTGAGTGAGGTAACCCAGATACAAAAAGAGGAATATGGTATGTACTCAATCATAAGTGGATTCTAGCCATAATTAAAGGTCTTTGAGTCTATAATTCGTGATCCTAGAGAAGCTAAATAAGAAGGTGAACCTGAAGAAAATCATGTAGTTATCCTCCTGGATATTGGAAGTAGACAAAAGTGGGTGCACAGTGGCGGGGGGGGGGGGGAGGATGGAAGGGGAGAGGGTTAGACAGAAGGGAGTAGGGGAGGATTGGGGAAAGCTTGGGGGATTGGGATGGGGGGGAAGGAGGAAGGATGGATATGGGAGCAGGGAAGTATATATCTCGACTAAGGGAGCCATTTTAGGGTTTACAAGAGACTTGATTCTAGAGGGGTTCCCAGGTCCAAGGAGAGATCCCCAGATTGTTCCCTGGACCGCAGAGGAAAGGGTACCTGAACTGGCCTTGGCCCATAACCATACTGATGAATATTTTGCATATCACCATAGAACCTTCATTTGCCGATGGATGGAGATAGAGACAGAGACACACATTGAAACACTGGACTTAACTCCCTAGGTCCAAATGAGAAGTAGAAGGTGGGAGAATGTGAGCAAGGAAGACAGGATCAGAAGGAACCTTCATCCGACGATGGATGGAGATTGAGACAGAGACCCACATTGGAGCACTGGACTGAGTCCCCAAGGTCCAAATGAGGAGCAGAAGAAGGGAGAGCATGAACAAGAAAGGCAGGACCGTGAGGAGTGCGTTCACCCACTGATACAAGGGGACTGATCTAATGAGAGCTCACCAAAGCCAGCAGGACTGGGACTGAATGAGCATGTGATCAAACCGGATTCTCTGAATGTGACTGGCATGGGAACTGTCTGAGAAGCCATTGATAATGGCACTGGGACTTGTTTCCTCTGCATGTACTGACTTTTTGGGACCCTAGTCTGTTTGGATGCTCACCTTCCTGGACCTGGAGGAAGGGGGGGGAGGAACTTGAACTTCCCACAGGGCAGGAAACCCTGACTGCTCTTAGCGTTGGAGAGGGAGTGGTTGGGGAGTGGGAGGGTATTGGGAGAAGGGGCAGAAGTGGAAACTTTTATAAATTAATAAAAAAAGAAAAGGAAGAAATCAAACTTTTGCTAGTTGCAGATCACGTGATAGTATAATGACTCCAAGAATTCTACCAAGGAACTCTTACAGCTGATAAATACCTTCAGTGATGTGACTGGATACAAGATTAACAAAAAAAAAAAAACCACACACACACACACACACACACCAAAGAAATTAGTAGCCTTCCTATATACAAATGATAAATGGGCTGAGAAAGAAGTCAGGTAAACAGCACCCTTTACAACAACCACAGATAATATAAAATATTTTGGGGTAACTCAAGCCATACAAGTGAAAGACCTGTATAACAAGAACTTTAAGTCTTTGAAAAAAGAAAATTGGAGAAGATATCAAAAGAGGGAAAGATCTCCCATGCTTATGGATTGGTTGGATTAACATAATAAAAATGAGAATCTTACAAAAACCAGTCTACAAATTCAATGCAACTCCTATCAAAATTCCAACACCATTCTCCACAGACCTTGAAATAACAACACTCAACTTCATATGAAAAACCAAAAAACCCAGGATAGCTAAAACAATCCTGGACAGTAAAGGAACTTCCAGAGTTATCACCATCCCTGATTACAAGCTCTTCTATAGAGCAGCAGTAATAAAAAGAGAATTGGTATTGGCATAAAAACAGACAGGTAGATCACTGAAATTGAACTAGTGATATAAATTCACACACTTATGAACACCTGATTTTTGACACAGGAGCCAAAATTATACAATGGAAAAAATAAAGCATCTTCAACCAATGGTGCTGGCATAACTGAATGTCGGCATGTAGAAGAATACAAATAGGTCTGTATCTATATTGTCCTGCACAAAACTCAATTCCAAGTGGATAAAAGACCTCAATAAATAAATCCAGTTATACAGAATCTGATAAAAGAAGAAGTGGAGAATAGTCTTGAATGCATTGGCACAGTAGACCACCTCCTAAATATAGCACCAGTAGCACAGACACTGAGAACAACAATTAATAAATGGGACCTTATGAAACTGAAAAGCTTATGTAAGGCAAAGGACACAGTAAAAAAGACAAAATGGCAGCCTACAGAATGGGAAAAGATCTTCATCAATCCCACATCTGACAGAGGGCTGATCTCCAAAGTATATAAAGAAGTCAAGAAACTAGACATCAAAATACCAAATAATCCAATGAAAAATGGGAACGTGAGCTAAACAGAGAATTCTCAACAGAAAAATCTCAAATGACCAAGATACACTTAAGGAATCGTTCAACATCCTTAACCATTAGGAGAACGTAAATCAACATGACTCTGAGATAATCTTACACCTGTCAGAATGGCTAAATTCTAAAACACTAATGACAGTTTATGTTGGAGAGGATGTGGAGTAAGGGGAACACTCTTCAACTTGCTATGCCATGCTTTGTTGACACCCATGGGAGGCCTGTCTCTTCTGAACAGAAACAGAGCAGTGAACGGGGTTGGGGTTTGGGATCAGGGGAAGCAGGGGAAGGGAACGTGAGGAAAGGAGGGAGGGAAAACTGTGATCGGGATGTAAAAATAAATGAAAAAACTTAATCACAATAAAAAGACTTAAAAACTAATACTAAGATAAAATTAATTTCTTAGTGATTTTTTGATATGTTCATCTTTTAAATAATTTTGTTCTACAGTATGAATAAATTACTAAAATTAACTTAATCACCCCCCACATGTTACTATTTTTCAGTTATCAGAAGCAGAACATGTAACTCAGACCTCAACACTGAGCACTGGATCCACTCTGAAAGGGTCAGCTCAGAGACAGGCAAAGTCGTAGACTTGACAAATTACACATTTCATTTAGTTTGAGTGAGAGTTTCAGGAAGACCTGGAAACCAACTTGATTCCATTAAGGTGAATCCAGAGACTTCTCAGAGTTACACTATAGAGTGGACCTAGGAAGAGGTAGCCCCGAGGAGTACCGTGGCCGTAGGTGAAGTGTTTGTTTCTGTCCTTTCTTCCACTTGCATTCATGCTCTCCTTACTACCCTCTGTGTCTTGACAGGCCACCATTTCTGCTGACCAGTGCTCAGCTTATGGATGTGCACAAGTCCTGAGGTAAAATGCTTTCCACCAGCTTGGTGCACGGCTCTTGTTCTGTTCCTCCCTTTAGTGCCAATCTCGTTGAGACTTATTTCCCACTCTATCATTGTCCCATTCCAACCCTCACCACTTCACTTCCTGGAATCTTGATGGAGTTTTAGAAACATCTGTAAATTAAAAAAAATAAATAGAACACTTATACCATATACTATATCATTTTAAGTATACAACTATGAGGTTGAATTAATATAGTCATAACTATGGCCTAACAAATAATGCTTCTTTTCCTCTCTGTCTTAGGGTTTCTATTTTTGTGAAAAGACACCATGACCACAACGACTCTTTTTTTTTTAAAAAAAATTTATTTATTTATTATGTATGCAATATTCTGTCTGTGTGTATGCCTGCAGGCCAGAAGAGGGCACCAGACCTCATTACAGATGGTTGTGAGCCACCATGTGGTTGCTGGGAATTGAACTCAGGACCTTTGGAAGAGCAGGCAATGCTCTTAACCCCTGAGCCATCTCTCCCGCCCTGACCACAACGACTCTTATAATGAAAACATTTAACTGGGGCTGGCTTACAGTTTTAAAGATTTAGTCCATTATTGTGATGACAAGAAGCATGACTGCTTGCAGGTAGATGTGGTGCTGGAGAAGGAGCGGATAGTTCTACATCTTGATCTTCAGGAAGCAGGAGATTGTAAGCCTCACTGGGCATAGTCTGAGCATAGGAGACTTCAAAACCCACCCCCAAAGTGGCACACATCCTCCAACAAGTCCATACCTACTCCAACAGTGCTACTCTCTATGGCCAAGCATTCAGTCTGTCCAAACCACCACACTCGCCAAAGAAGCCTTGTACCTATTAACAGTCACATCCCTTCTGTTGAACCCTGATACCTACTGCTCACCTTATACCTTGCAGAAGTAGCTTCGGAGAGCAGAGTGAAGCTTGTCACAGAGGTGCTGAAACCCTTCATCAACTTTATGTCCTTGTGGATTTGCCTACTTATGCATGTAGACTCCTATTGTATGTGGCTATTTGGAAGGCTAGTCTATGTTATACCTATATGAGTGGCTAAATAATAGTCTGTTGTATGTGATTTACATTTAATTTATTTCTATTCATCAGCTGGGAGGCATTGGAGATGTTTTCAACCTTCCGGCAAATAAAATCAATGCTGCTATGAACATTCATGTTTAAGTATCTACGTGAATAAGGTTTTCAGTTCTGTCTGTGTTAGGCATGGAATTGCTGAGCCATATGTTATACTAGACCCCAATGCACTGTATAATTTATAAATATTTCCCCCAATTCTGTGAGTTAGTTTTTTACTTTCTGAATAGTGGCCTTCATGGCACAGATGTTTTTAGTTTTGATAAAATCCCTTTGTTTCCCCTCTGGTTGCTGGTGCTTTAAGTGTCGTGTCTACAAATGGTTGACTAATCAAAGTTATAAGGATCCAGCGATGGTGGCTGGGAAGATGGCTATGTTGGTAAAGTGTTTGCTCACAGGGACTTGAATTTGATTCCCAGCACAGGTGTAAGTAAAAAGTCAAGGGTAATGATGCACACCCATGATCCCTCCTTTGGGGAAGGAGAGACAGGAAGATTCTGGAGTTCAGTGGCCAAACAGTCTAGCTGAATTAGAAAGCTCCAATTTCAGAAAAAGACTGTATATTAAACTAAAAATGTTGAGAGCAATTGTGGAATACACCTAGTGTCAGCCTTTGATCTCCATATTTACACACACACACACACACATGCACACATGCATGCACGCATGCAAACTATCTTCGTATTTCTTCTAGAGTTGTGGTTCTTACAATGACATTTTGCATTGTCAGTGTGGTTTAAGGTTGAGATTCACATCCGGTTGTTCCAGTACAAATTGTTTAATCACCTGTTCTTTCCTCATGGAAATTTGTATCTTGTTGAAAATCAATTCACTATGGATGTATAGGTGTATTCCCGGACTCTCAGCTCTATTCTACTCATCTACATGTCAGTCTGAGTCAGTGATAAGAACCATACCATTATTTGAATTGTTAGAGTCTTCTTTTTTTTTTTTTTGAAGTGGAATGCCCTTGATTGTTTTACCTTAGCCTCCCAAATAAGTGGGGTTATAAGTGTCCTTATTTAATATAGTTTTAAAGTCATAAAGTATGGATCCCCCAAATTCATTTTTAAAAGAATATCTCATTATGTATACCAAACTTGTTTTAATCTCACCCTGCAATATTTATCCTGTTTGTTTTTAAGATTTGTGTGGCTATTCTGGGTTTCTTATATTTTCTATGAATTTATGATTATCAATTCCTGCAAAAAGGCAGTTGAAAATTTGGAATGGATCACATTCAATTAACAGATTAAGTTGGGAAATATAAATTTTCTAATATATGAAGACAAAACACTTTCCACTTGTATCTAATTTCTGTTGGTAAAGTTTATACTTTTCAGCAAACAAGACTTATCCTGTCATTCTTGCTTTCTAATATTGTTGGATTAAGTTTTTATGTGTGTATGTATGTATGTATGTATGTATGTATGTTTGTATGTATGTATGTATGTTTGTATGTATGTTTGCATCGAGACAGGGTTTCTCTATTTAGCCCTGGCTGTTCTGGAATTCACTCTGTAGATCAGGCTGGCCCTGAACTCACAGAGATCCACCTGCTTCTGTCTCCCAAGTACTGGGCTGAAAGGTGTGTGTTGCCACCACCTGGCTGTTTTCTTAATTTCTTTTTCTTGTTTATTGCCAGCTCATATAGAAATATGAGTGTTTTTGTATATAGATCTTCTGACCTGTAACCTAATGTCATTTAATAGCCTATTCCTTATATATATATGATCATGTCAATTTTTAGAGATAGAGGTGACCCTCTGTTTAGTCCTTTCTAATCTTTATAATTTCTTTTTTTTTCTTTTCCTTTTATTTTTTGAGACACGGTTTCTCTGTAGCTTTAGTGCCTATCCTGAAACTAGTCTTTGTAGATCAGACTGGTCTCTAACTCACAGAGATCCACCTGCCTTTGCCTCCTAAGTGCTGGGTTTAAAGGCATATGCCACCACCACCCAGCTATAATTTCTTTATAATCTAATTTTATTTTGCTGATGAGTTTATTGTGCTGATGAGGTTCTATGATGTTAAATGGACATGGTAAGGTTGACTCGCCTCATATCTGATTAAAAGGGGAAGAGGTCAGCCTCTCAGCATTTAGCATGGTAGCAATGAGGAGTACAACTGGCCTGTGTCAGTTTGAGAAAGCACCCTTCTGTTACTAGTTCATTGGACGTTTTTGTCGTGAGAGGATATTGGTTTTATCAAGTGTTTTCCTACATGTGTCAAGATGGCCATGTTCATTTTACATGTTTACTTAATGTCTGTTACATTGAATTTTATATGTTGACTCAAATCCAAAATAAACATACACTTCATCATAGTATGTATCCTGATAGATTCAGTTTAATATTATTTTCTTGAGTTTTCATTTTTTATTAATAGAAAGGTGTGTGTGTGTGTGTGTGTGTGTGTGTGTATGTGTGTGTGTGTGTTTGTGTATGTATGTGGGATGTCTTTGATTGTTACTGGTATAATAGTAATCATTCATTTTTGAATGATAGTTTCATTTAGAAGTCTTTGTTGACAAATTTCTGTGTTTTTTTTTCCTTTCAGAACCTTTAATATATCATCTCATTTCCTTTTGACCTTTGTGGTTTCTATTGAGAATCTTCTTAGGATATTATGAATCCTTTGTATACAATGAGTTGCTTCTCTCCTGCTGCTTTTCAGATTTTTTCTCTGTTTTTGACAGTTTTGTTTATATATATATATATATATATATATATATATATATATAGTGTTTTTAAAAAATATTTTTAGTTGAAATACAATTACGCTTCCCCCTTTCCTCCCTCAAGCTCCTTCCAGCAGCCCTCCCTCATTTCTCTCCCATGCCTCGCTCCTCTCAAGTTGATAGTCTCTTTTCCTTTGATTATATTGGTTACAC
The DNA here is from genome assembly GCF_982192425.1 of Myodes glareolus. Classification (NCBI taxonomy): domain Eukaryota; kingdom Metazoa; phylum Chordata; class Mammalia; order Rodentia; family Cricetidae; genus Myodes; species Myodes glareolus. The sequence goes on from NC_142032.1 coordinate 95,390,849, forward strand.
ACACACACACACACACACACACACACACACACACACACACACACAGAGAGAGAGCCTGATGGTCTGTTTTTGTTGTTTGTGTGTATATTGTTTAAAGGCTAACAGCCAATAAGGGGGCTCCTCCCTAAGAGATGCTAATTTTTCTTCTCTCAGCCACCAATAGTTACTTTGTTCTTTGTTCTTTGTGTAGGAGAGGGACCCCAGACCACAGGCCCCTATGTAAAATGTCCGTTGATATTTCTATTGTTCTGGTTTTGTTTAAGTAGCTGTTGGTAGGAGAGGCTGTTTCACCACGGACCTCTTAGTTTTCTGGCTTTTACAGTCTTTCTGCCTTCTCTTACAGAGTGTTCTCTTTTAGCTTATGTTACTTAGAGTTAAGATTCTTTGATGTATAGTTTAATTCCTCCATTACATTTGAAAGGGTTGATCATTTCTTCAATCGTTATTTCTTCCTCCTCCTTAGGACCCCTCCCCATGGTGTATATATTTGTCTTTGTTGTATCTGTGGTTACTTTTCTCATTGCTGAGACAAAAATAACCTAACAAAGACACCTTCAGGGAGGCAGGTTTTGTGTGGACTCATGATTTCAGAGATTTTTCTGCTCATTGTGGTGGAGAAGGCAGAGCGGAGTGCAGAGAAGGCTCATTACCACCTCATAATGCTAAGTGCATTTAGTGCATATAGACTTTGGGAGTCTTATAGAGTCCTACAGTTCCCAATGCTGAGTCAAAAACACGGAAAGCCTAACGTCTTTTCTGAGACTCAAGGCATGCTCTTAGCTGTGAGCATTCTAAAATCAAACAAAAAATTATGTACTTCCAGCATTCTACTGCAAAGAGCAAGCATTCTCATTCTAGAATGGAGAAATGGGATATAGCAAGAGCATACTGGACCAAGGCAAGCAAGACTCCAGTCCCTCCGGTCAATCATTAAATTCTGCAAGTCTGTGTGGAGCATCTAAGGCTTATCGCCGAGGCTCTTTCGTGCCCTCTTAAGGAACTTGCTCTAGCATTGTTGAGCTGACTGGAGTGACTTTCGTGGGAGTGAAGGAGCTGGGTTAGCTTTGTGTGTCAGCAGCAAGAGCTCCCTGGTCAGAGTGTGGGAGTCCTTTGATGAAAGGCCTGAGGTGGAGTCACAACTCATTAGAAAGTCCTTGCTAAAGAGCTACAAGATGACAGTGATATGGACTGGGGTATGACATTTGGAATAGAAACAAAACAAAACGGGTAGTTTTGAGAAGGATTTGGAAGTAGAATGGATCTGTCTTGAATGTGCTTGCTAAATGAGAGAGAAAATTATTTGCATTATTCCATTTATAAAGCTATATTAGCTGCTATCTATTTAGTATATGGAGTGTGACTATATTGTACTGTAAATAAATATTTACAAATAGTAGACAGTATTTTGTAGTTTTCTCTTTATAAACTTTCTTTTTATGTATTTGTCATGTCTTTCACATCATGCCTCCCGATCCTACCCATCTTTAAGAGAAAAAGAAGAAGAAAAGGAAGAAAGAGAAAAATCTCACCATGGAAGCTTTAGTGTGGCACAGTGAGAATCACTGGTCTGGTTCCAGGCCCCTGGTCTCTACTACACCATCGGTGCTGGGCCTCCCCGGGACTCTCCCTGGATCCTGCTGCTGCCCCAACCCCACTCCCATCACCCCTCTCCAGCAGATTACAGATGGAGTGGATGTTGGGATGGGCCTTGGTAGTTGCGGGGCTGGTCAGTCTGCCAGCGCTCCCCTGTCTTTACCACCAGGGTGAGCTCTCCTCTATTCCCTTTGTTAGTTTACCCTTACAAGCAATGAGCAAGGGGTGGGGCCAATTCTCCTGCTTTCACGTCCTCAGGGTCAGTCCCCCACAGCGGCAGAGCCAGTACTGCGTTGTCTAGGAGAGGTGTTGTAGCTGATGAAGGGCAGGGCCAGCTCTCCTGCCCTTTATGACCTCAGGGCTGGCTCTTCCACATTGATGGGGGCGGACCTCTCTCCTGGGCCCATGCTGCCCGTGCGGGACAAGTAGGGGCGACTGCATGGGTTCGGCTCTCCCATTTTCTCTCACTCCTCCACCAACAGGGTCAGCTCTACTGCGCTGCCCAGGCTAAAGGGAAGGATCAGCTTCCTTGCCCACCACAGGTAGCATGGTTTCTGTTTGTTTGTTTATTTATTTATTTTATTTGAGACAAAGTCTTACTATGCAGCCCTGGTCTAGACTTGTTATATAGACAAGGTTGGAATTGGACTCAAAGAGATCCATCTGCCAGCCTCTGCCTTCTGAATACTGGGATTGAAGGTGTGCACTGCAATGCCCAGCCCTGTAGTTTCTTTTTAAAAACACATTCCTGTCTAACTTCCGCCTAAGCTCCCTTCAACAACTCGGAGAAAGCTGCCAAGTGTAGTCCTACTGCTTGCGCCAAAGCCTTTGGAGTTGACAGACTGGCTCATTTGTTACTCTGTCTGCAGCAGAGGAAGCGCACGGAATGGGCTGGGAGCCCAGATGTTAGATTTTTATATTCATTTGCATGGGTTTTTTATAAATAAATTTATAATCATTCTGCCTTAAGCAATCATTGTATTTGTTGGTAAAGATATGAAGTTTGATACAGAGCTGTCAAACAAAATGACTTTAATTTTGATCAGAATTACCATTTTTTTTTTTTGAGATTGGGTCTTGCTGTGTTGTTCCCTCGACTGGCCTCAAACTCCTTGCTCAAATGATCCTCCTGCCTCAGCCTCCCAAAGATCAGGGACTACAGACAGTTATCAGTATGCTTGACAATTATTTTAGGGAGTAAACAAAAGTGTAATATTAATATTCAAACATTACAGAGGACATTTTACTCTTCACAATAAAAATGGCATTGAGTATTTCTTTTTAATTGAAGAGAAAAATCCTTTGACCCCAAAAGAGAAATCCTCTCTATTCTCAGTTGTCTTTAAAAATCTTGAACCTGTCAATAAAATCATATAATCTACTAATAGCATGCCCCAGGCTTGCTGCCTTTCCTTGGGCAGCAGTGTTCACAAATGGTGTGCTCTATCGATTTCAATCACATGCTTCTTCAGTGCCCTTGCAGGGCTTCAGAAGTTCACCGGATACGAATCTGTGGACTGATGACTTCTTTCCCCGAAACCCGATCATTTGCATAGCGTTCCTTCTCAGTCAGTGGTTAAGTTACAATGTACATTAGCAACATTTTTATTTAATAATCTGTGGTCTTAGCTAAGCTAAAATGCTACCCGTCATATTGAAAATTTACATACTTAAAAATTAAAATTCTTATAAATGTGAAATTTGAGTGCCTTGTGCATTTTTAATTTAGCATGTGACAAGTTGCTTGTGGGGCAGTTCGTCAGATCACTTCCTCTGCAGCTCAACTGCACATAGCCAGAGCAGACTCCCCCAAGGCTGTATTCGAAACTTGCTATGAGGCTCATTAGATGATAGTTTGTATCCCAGAATCCATGTAGATTTAGAGATTAAAACTGGCAAAATATTCTTCTGCCACTGTTACCCGCTGGGTTTTGGTGGAGATGCATGGTAGTCATAAGTGCCTCCATTTACTGAGTTCAAACGGTGTCAGGATCTTGCCTGCACTGTGCCTTTGTAACAGTCCTGCCGCGCAGGCATATAGGCACTGCTGGTGTATGTAGCATACAAGGCAGCTGAGAGCGTGTGGGTTAGCACCCATGAGCAAGCTGAGCCTTGGAAGTCCAGTGCTTGGAGCTTGGTTTCCTCTTCCCTTAGCTTCAGCCAAGTGCTCTTCAGTTTCTGTGCATGTGACAGGGAATCATTGCCTCTGACAGCCTCTGGTACTTAATACCCATATTTGGTTTAAGAATTGAGGGGTTTCAACTCCCAAATGGCAGTACATTGCTTAGGATTGATGTGGCTTCATTGACAATGGTGCTGAATTTGAAATAGGAGTGTGTATTGTGTGTGTATAAAACAAAGAAGTTAATATTTTATCACGAAAGTTACAGGGGAATTCTTCCTTAGGTTTTTTTATTTGTTTGTTATTTTGACACAAATTAGGAATGAGCCATAAATTTTATGGTACTGAAATATTGGCCTCAGTGAATTTGTCACCGAATACTAATGTATTAATATGGCAATAGATCTGGACCGATGGTGCTAGCTGTAGCCTAGTCTCTACACTTTTGAATGTCTGCATTTTCAGCAGGCGGGGACACTACTGCTGAGCTTCCGTTTGCTGAAAGTTACTGTAGGCAATTTGCAGCCACTCTGTTCATTCAAGTCTTATTGATTAGTATCCGAGCTAGACACGCAGCCTGAAGATTGGGCGCTTGCAGCCATTTCTTCGTGGCAGTTCTCTCAGAACAAGAACTTTGCATCCCACTCCACTGTTAACAGTGGTTGATGTCTGGTATGGGTGTTTCCAGGTTCTTGGCATCTTAGTTAAATAACTGAAATAAAAATGCATACAAATTCCAAAGTAGCAAGGAAACTTTATTCAAAAGCAAAGTGGTAGTACTGATCAGAAATACTGTCAAGAATGACATCTGAGCAGTTGAGCAAGTGATTATGCAAAGGCTGGAAGTTATTACATGGGTATTTTATAGGGTCTAAAAGGAGGGCGGCTTTGGTTGCTAAAGGGTATGCTATGGGCAGTTTTGTGTTTTGAGTGACAGGTTTGGGTTATATGAGCTTTTGTTTTCCGTGTATGTCTTTTCCATAAGGTGTTCTATTTTAATCATATGAAGGCCCAATTTATTCATAAGTTTTATTAGTAAATAGGGGTTTGTCCTTAAAAATCACCTGGAGGAAACAGCTTACCTCATTGCTCATGTGCCCCAAACTAGTAAAGGTTGGATTGGACCCCTTAATCTCATACTCAAACAAATCTAGAATACATTTGAATAGGAACTGTCCACAAAGGGAGCATTTTCGACAGTTGTTAGGGGAAAGAGGAACTTATTTCATTGTCTAGAGTTGGGGGTTCTAGATTGGTAGATGCATTGTTAAGAGAGCGGTGTGTGTATAGTCCAAGTCAAGTGGAGTCCCAGATAACTAAGCTATTCCCTATGCTTACCTGCCTCACTGTCATACACCCTTTTTTGTGTCTGGTAGGATTTTTTTCTCAGTGAAGTCACCACTGTTAAACGTTTTCCAGAAATGCTTCCTCCTTTTCATTTCAATCAACATAGATTTCTCTCTTCTTGTGATATTATTTTTCAAATGAAAACCATCTTCTTTTACTACTCTGGGCCACAGGCCCTGCCCCTTGTTTTCTTTGACTGGGGAGCCACTCCTTGATGTGTTCATCATGTGGATTCTAACCCATGCTCTTTAGATGTGCCTCTTGAATCCTTCTGAGGCAGTACAAATAAGTAGTAATGATCTTCAAAGCAATAACATGGCCAAAATATGAGGCATTTACAGTGTCACTTAGTTACTTCTTACAACAGTCGCATAGACTGGGTAGCATTATTGTCTCCACTATAAATGGGAAGCATATATAAGGTTCCACTTCCTGTTCTCTATTTCCGGTGAAAAATGAAATATATAGTAAATTTCTTCCTGAGAAGCAGACCTGAAAGCCAATCAGAAACAGCTGGTCACGCCCTCATCCCAACCGTCATGCCGCTGCTGTGCCCCCATCTCTTGTAGTCGGTATTATTTTACTCTTTTTCATTTTGGGGGGCCTGCTATCCAGTTCCCAAATAAATCACATGAAATCTTATTCTTTCTTTTAAATGCCCAGCCTTAACTTGACTTGTTTCTTTCCAATTTTTCTTAAATTATCCCATATACCTTTTGCCTCTTTTACCCTTCTCCATTTTTGTACATCTTTTCTTTCCTTCTTATTCTGTGTCTGTCTGTGTGGCTGGATGTCTGGACCCTTTTTTTCTCACTCCTTTTTCTTCACTCGTTCCTTCGATCTTTTCTTTCCAGAATTCTCCTCTCATTCATTCTCCCTGCTTGCCAGCACCACCTATCCTTTCTCCTGCTTTGCTATTGGCTATTTAGCTCTTTATTAGACCAATCAGATGTTTAGACAGGCAAAGCAGACCAGCTTCACAGAGTTAAACAATTGCACCATAAAAGAATGCAATACATCTTTGCATTATTGAACAAATGTTTCACAGCATAAACAAATGTAACACATCAATATTCTATAATTCTCTCTTGAGTTTTTGCTTTTGTATTGAATTTTTTCGTACAATATATTTTGATCATATTTTCTCTTTTCCCAATTATTCCCAGGTTCTTCCCAAGTCCCTACCCACCCAACATTATATTCTTTTTCTTTGTCTTTCTAATGAACAAATAAACCAAACCAAAAAAACAAAGAAAAAAATAAAAGCATTAAAGTCACTGAAATGATTATGTTTTTCTAGATGCCTGAAAAAGGTCTTGAAAAGAGCATAACTGTAAGAGTGTATGTAAGTGTGAGAGGGACCTCGGAACCAGGTGAAAATTAGCTGCTTGCAATCAGGCTTCTGAGGGTTTGGTGTCTTTCTTTGGAGCATAGCTACAAAAGGCAGAGATTGGATTGTGGTACAGTGTTTTTGGTCAGGGGATTCCACGGGTTCTGGTTTTGCACATCATATAGCACTGTTACATACGTTATAATATGTACTGTGTTTGTGAGCTCTGGACACTATCCACACCAGCGAATCACTGTCAGTCGTCTTTATTTAATGGGAAGCTTTTGCTGAATATGAGAAAGTAGGCTGAAGAGGAAATGGTTTCTGTCTTGATGGAGCTCTTATACTTTAGAGTAGTTTTTATTATTTTATTACTTGAAAAAAATGCCAATCCAAATTCCCACTCCCTCCCCTCCTCCTACTCCCTCCCCAAACCCTCCCAGCTCTCCCCCTCCAATCCCAAGACAGGACAAGGCACCCTGATCTGTGGAAATTCCAAGGTTTACATCCAAAGAGAATAGGATCCCAAAAAGCCAGGACATGTAGTAGAGACAAATCCCCCCTCTGTCTGCCCCAACTGTCAACCACATTCAGAGGGACTAGTTTGGCCCATGCTCGTTCACTCCCAGTCCAGTTGGAGTTGGTGAGCTCCCATTAGCTCAGGCAAACTGACTCAGTGGCTGAACCCCTCATGGTCTTGATCTCCTTGCTCATATTCTCCCTCCCTCCGCTCCTCAACTGGATCTTGGGAGCTCAGTCCAGTGCTCGGATGTGGATCTCTGCCTCTGTTTCCATCTGTTCTTGGACGAAGGTTCTATGATGATATTTAAGATAATCATCAGTCTGACTACAGGGCAAGGCCAGTTCAGGCACCCTCTCCTCTCTTGTTTAGGGTCTTAGCTGGGGTCATCCTTGTGAATTTCTGGGAATTTTTCTAGAGCCAGGTTTCTTGCTAACCCCATAATGGCTTCCTCTGTTTTTATGCCAATTCCAAGCTGTTTTCATTACTGCAGCTCTATAATAGAGCTTGATGTCAGGGGTGGCAATGCCTCCAGAAGTTCCTCTATTGTATAGGATTGTTTTGGCTATCCTGGGTCTTTTATTTTTCCATATGAAGTTGATTATTGTTTTCTCAAGGTCTGTGAAGAATTTTGTTGGGATTTTGATGGAGATTGCATTGAATCTATAGATTGCTTTTGGTAGGATTGCCATTTTTACTCTGTTGATCCTTCCTATTCAAGACCATGGGAGATCTTTCCCTTTTCTGGCATTTTCTTAAATTTCTTTCTTCAAAGACTTAAAGTTCTTGTCAAATAGGTCTTTCACCTCCTTGGTTAGTGTTATCCCAAAATATTTTATGTTATTTGTGGCTATTGTGAAAGGCAATGTTTCTCTGATTTCCCTCTCAGCTTCTTTATCCTTTGTGTATAGGAGGGCTACTGAGTTTTTTGAGCCGATCTTATATCCTACCACATCACTGAATGTATTTATCAGCTGTAGGAGTTCTCTGGTAGAGTTTTTGGGGTCACATATATACTATCATATCATCTGCAAATAACGAAAGTTTGACTTCTTTCTTTCCAATTTGAATCCCCTTGATCTCCTTTTGTTGTCTTATTGCAATTGCTAAAACTTCAAGAACTATGTTGAAGAGATACGGGGAGAGTGGACAGCCTTGTCTTGTTCCTGATTTTAGTGAATCACTTTGAGTTTTTCTCCATTTAATTTGATGTTAGCTGTCAGCTTGCTGTATATTACTTTTATTATATTTAGATATGATCCTTATGTCCCTAATTTCTCCAAGACCTTTATCATAAAGGGGTGTTGGATTCTTCCAAATGCTTTTTTAGCATCTAATGAAATGATCATATGTTTTTTTTTCTTTCAGTTTATTTATGTGATGGATTACATTGATAGATTTTCGTATGTTAAACCAGCCCTACATCTCTGGGATGAAGCCTACCTGATCTTGATGGATGATTTTTTTTGATGTGTTCTTGAATTTTGTTTGCCAGTATTTTATTGAGAATTTTTGCCTCCATGTTCATGAGTGAGATTGGTCTGTAATATTCTCTTTCTTGGTTGGAGAAGTAGTTTTTGCTATTAGTTGTATTTTATTAATATTATTTTTCTAACATTGGTTGCGACACTTTTGGTATGTTTGTAGGCATTTAGGTGTTGCCCTGGTTTGTGGAGTCTGACCCCTCTGAGCTACGCTTCTCATTTTTATTCATGATATAGAGGGTCAGAATGCATTTCTCATGTCCAAGTTGGAGTTTAGGTCACACTTTTTCTTAGATAACAAAGTAAATTCAAGTAAAGTTGTTGCCATTTGGAAGTTCTTTTTTTCAGTGCTTCCTAAGAATATTCAAGATACAGATGACAAACAAAACCCACAATATTTTATATTGCAAATTTATATTAACAACTATTTATGTATCTAACAGTCATATTTGGGCCCACTTTTCACTCTTTAAAAATATTTAAATTACAATTATTGTATATGTGCATATATGTATGTGTGGGTAGATGTTGGCATGCCACATCATGGGAGTGGAGGTCTGGAGACAGCTTTGAGGTGTGGGTTCTTATCTTCTCCTGTGTGGGTCCTGGGGCTGGAGCTCAGGCTTGGCAGCAAGTGCCCTCACTCACTGAGCCAGGCTTTTCCTTTCGCCCCTTGTTCTTTGGTTTTACAAGCACATGTGCGCTTATTTCCTTTCCTTGTGGAATCTTCTACTCTTCCGTCATTTCTTCTCTGACGGGCTTCTTCCCAGTGCACCCCGCTTTCAGTTCATCCCCCTCCATCTTACCACCCAACCTACATGCAATCTAAGGTCACCACCGTGTCACAGGCAAATTCAAAGTGGCGGAGACAAACTCTAGGGCTGTGACTGGCTTGGTCTGTAGCAGGACAGCAAGATTTCCATTGCAATGCTGAACTCTGTAGTTGAGGTGAGCTTCATCTCAGGTCACCCTTAGGAGTGACTCATTTTCACAGATTTTAGGGACTGAAGGATCCCTAAGGTGCCCTAGCTCAACTCCCCTTGTGCTTCCCCAACACGTGGCCCTCCTATATCTGCTCTATCAATTCTGTTGACTGTGTTGTCCTTCTTGCTGGTTGACAACTGTGGATGTTAGGAAGCTCTTGTGTTAAGCTGAAACCGCTCATATGTTCTCCCAAAGCCGGAGAGGTCTAATCCCTGTGCCCTGTCTTCAGCTCCACAAGGAAGCCCCCACATTCACTCTGAGTAGCCCTTACCCTACACAGCCCTCTCCTTTCCTTGATAGTTTTTTCTGTATTTTTTAATGCAGGTGGTTTGTTATTCTAGCCCTTTCTCACAAAATTCACACTCAAATTTTCACTGAGTGCTGAGTGTGTACAAGAAAGGGTCTCTGTGCATATGAAGTTTCCTGATGCTGGAAAAAAGGGAGAAAAGACATTGGTAATGGGAAAGAGAAGAGAAGAGAAGAGAAGAGGAGAGAGAGAGAGAGAGAGAAAGAGAGAGAGAGAGAGAGAGGGTGGGAGAGGGGATTTTCTGGTTTTATCTTGCTTCTTTAAACCGAGCTTTCTTTATTTTAATAAAAACTTTAAGATGTATTTATTTTTAATCGTGTCCATGAATGTGATGGCATGCGTGAGTGCAGGTGCCCGCAGAGTCTAGAAGAAGGTGTCAGCTACAGTTACAGGTGGTTGTGGATCCTTTGGCGTGGATGCTGTAAACCGAACTTGGGTTTACGTAAAAGCAGTATGAGTCCTTCAGCACAGCGCTGTCCCTCCAGCCCCACTCAGCTATCCTTCACAACACTTCCGTTCTTACCTGTAACTACCAGTTAGGACCACATTGCCGACCGTCCTCATTTTGTAGTGAGGAATGTTAGTGACTCACAATAGAAAGAAGACAAGGATTAGCTAATGTCGCACATTTACAGTTTTGGAATGACTTGCATGTGTCTCTGTGTGCCTCAGTGCGCGTGTGTGCTCCGTATGCATGCAGGTGCTGCAGAGTTCAGAAGAGGGCATCAGATTCCCTCAGCCTGGAGCCACAGTCACGTGAGCTGCTGATGCGGTGCCGAACCAGGTCCTCTGGAAGAGCAGCCAGTGCTGTAACCTGTCCTCAGTGGGACGGTGGATCAGCGCTGGTGTCTAAAGGAAAGCTCGTCAGCTTCCTCTCCAGGCTTGTGACCACGCTAGAAGCCACGTTAGCCGTGAGCGGGCAGCCAGTTGGTCGCTCTGCGCAAGGTCAGGAAGCCTGGAAGGGTCTTCTTTTGACTTGAGTGAAACACATTTTTGACTGAACTGACTGACTGTTTAGGTTTCTTGTAGACACAGCCTTAGCTAAAAAAACTGAAAAATTGCTTTTGGCAAAGAAAATTGCAGCTAGTTATATCTCATAAAGCCATTCTTGTGTTCATTTTCTTGAGGAAATTGCTTGTAAGTGTATTTTCTAGGGGCAATATGTAAGAAACCTTTTCATGTTTAAATAAAAACTCAGAGATTTTCAGTAACAAAAATGTCTCATTGACTTGGCTTGATTCTAAAAAGGAATAGAAAATCTTTACCCAAAATAAAGCTCATACATTACCTAAATACTGACAAGATTCGAATTTGTTTGCTTTTTAAAAATTCTTGCATATGTCCAGTCTTCCGGGATACACAGAAACATATTAGAAGCATCTTTGGCTTCTAATAAATCTTTTTATATTTATTCCCACTTGAACATAATTTCAGAATTCTGTAGAAAAAATATCTATTAATCTTGTTTACATAAAGAAGAGTTCTCAGTGCTTAATTTTATGCCTCTAAAATATGAGTAACATTTGATTGCTCAGACTGTAGGTTTTCTTGGCTAATAAATCTGTCACATCAGTTTATAATTGAGAAAGAAGTGTATGTGAGTGACTGTTCTCTTTGGGCTCTTACCCAGAAATTCTGCATGTGGCTATTCAGTGTTGTTTGAGAATTGCTGTGGCGAGAGGCAGACATTGCTTTGGCAACTGTGTTGGCTGTTCGGATGGAGAGCAGCAATGAAGCTCCTGGGCAATTCAGAAACTCCTGCTTCCCAAATGCAGCCACTAAACACCTTTAAGCAGGGGCAATCAGAAAGCTGCAGCAGGAAAGCACTGTGAAGCCCACATCAGTGTGGGTGACGCTGTGATGCTGACTTTCGGAGGACTGGGAGCCATGTAAAAAACATGCGGCCTGGACAAAGTCAGAAGACTGGTGTTAGACCCTCCACATTCATCCTAAGATGGAAGATTATTCATTTACTTAGCATTTTATGATGTACGTTTGAGGTTTACAACATAATGATAGTGTGTGTGTGTATTATATATACTTTTTCATATGAAGCAGATTAATGTATTTATCATCTTATGTAGTTGTTGGTTTTGTGAAAGAAGCAGCTAAAAGTGACTTAGTGACTTATTTTAGAAGAATTCCCTGATGCAGCACAGTTTTATTACCTTTAGATTCACTGTGTATTAGATCTCTAGACTTGTTTATTCTGCATGTCTGCTTGATATCCTTTTCTCTCTCCTGACACTGTGTTGATCAACACATTTCATCCCATCTCTATGTTTGTGATCTTTTTGCTTTTCACTCCGTATATACGGGGGTCTTTGAGTTTGGCTTATTTTGCTTAGTAAACCATCTTCTAGCTTCATCCATGTTGTGACAGGTGGTAAGTTTTCCTTCGAAAAAGAGGAATTGTATCCATAGATCACATTTTCCCCCTCTTGTCTATCAGCGGGCGTTTAGGTTTGTTCACATCTTGGCTATTGTGAATGATACTACAGATGATAGAGTGCAGTCAGTAGGATCACTAGGAGCTGGTGATCTCACCCTGCTTGTTTATACCCCAAGGGGACATTGCTGTTGCTGGCTTGGATGATAGTTCTGTTTTGAATTTCTTTAGAAACTTCATACCATACTCCTTGCCAAACTGCAAGTCTATATTTCTATAGACTTGTACCAGTCTATATTGTACCAGTATTTCTATATTGTACCAGTCTATATTTCTACCAGTGGTGTACTGCAGATAGAGTTTTCCTGTGCTGACAGTGCTACCAAATAATCATTCAGAAACTTAATACTAATTGTAAATGCTCAGCCAATAGCTCAGGCTTATTATTAGCTTACTCTTACACTTAAATTAACTCATATTTCTTATGTAGGTTCTACCATGTGGTTCATGTCTTGTTACCTCATTTTCTACATGTCCTGTTTCCTCTGTGTTTACTGGAATTTCCCCCTGACTCTGCCCTTCTTCATCTCTATATCCTTAGTTTGGTTGTCCTGCCTGGTTACCAGCCAGTTAACATCTTATTAAACCAATTCAAGTAACAAATCTTTACAGTATGCAAAAGGATTATTCCACAGCATTTCCCATTTTGTCTAATTAAAAAGGTTTTAATTTTAACATAGTAAAACTTTTTACAACAAACATAGTCATTAAGTAAGAATTACAGTGGCAATATTCAGTTCATTTGTATTTGGCAAATTTAGAGAAAATACTCAATTATCTATCCTATCTTGGTGAGTTTAAAGTTTTATACCTAATGTATTTTCTGTCCTAACTAAAGAAAACTTTAACTCTAATTATTTAGCATTTAACTCCAACAAAGATCACAGAAGGATGAAATATTGCCTAATGACAGGGACATTTGGCTGACTGGACAGTCATCCTAGATTTTTTTCTGCAATGTCAGGCATCCATCTTTGGCCTGCAGTCCTAGTATAACTGACAGCCTTTTCTGAGGTGTAGGCAATTTTGAAGGACTTTCCTTCCTTGTCTTGGCAAAGTTTGGCAGTCACTTTCTTTTGTGTCCTGCTGGTCCAGTTTGGACAGTATATTGTCAGCAATTGAAGTAAAGGCAGTTGTTTTTTTTTTTTTTTGTTCTTAATGGCTGGCTTTTGTCATAATGAAAATGAACTCCCTATGGAATTTCTTCAATGGCCATTATCTTCTCTGAAGTAAATTGGTGCTGTCAGGGGCAGATGTCTCTCACTGTCTTGAAAAACCTTAGGTTATTAAACGCCATATTCTGCAGGTCTTTGAAGTGTTTGAAGACCATTTAGCTATCTAAATATATGTTTATGACCTTGAAAACATACTTAACATGACTATAGTTTGACTATTATAGATGACTAATAACCTGTATTTCTTAATTATATATTATATTTTTAAATGACTTTCATAAACATATCACCCTAAACAACAGTACAAATATACATACTGTATAATAAAATTAACTTTCAATTTGTATCAATATACCAAAATCCAATCAATATACCACTATAAAATATTTAAGACTAGTAGTTTGTTTTTTTAGTTTAGAAAGTAGATTTAATAATCTACCTTTTTATCCTATCGTTTCTATATCCCCTCTTTTATTTTTAGAACAAGATCATTGAATCTAATTTCCTTTGTTTAGTTTTTTTTTCTGACCATTATCAATAACAACTTGTAACCAACCTCCCCTTAAATGATAATAAACAACCATAACCCATTTTTTTGAAAATGTGGGTGCCATTGTCCAGAGTACTTCCTGTTGTTTGTAGGCCCTGTAATCTTTGGGGAACCTTGATAAAATCAGGATAATTGTTAGGTTTTGGCTGGAATAGTTTGTGAGGCTGCATCATCTCAGCCAGCAGCCTTGAAACTGTTCTGGATGCTGGATCACCTAGGCCATCCATTTTCATTGGTGTCTGGTCCCCTTGTTCTGAAAATACATACATTTTAAAGGTAATATCCATATTTGTATTAGTGTAAGTATAGATTGTGCATCATACACAAGTAAGCCAAAGATGTGTTTTTTGCTATGTGTTTGAGCAGGTAAAATATACATCACATGTCCTGTAGTTATTTTAGGTTTATTTCTTTATGTCTGCAGTCAGGATTTCAGGGGATCTTCCTCAATCAAATCTGATTTTTTTTTAACCCAGAATGAATCCACAGCCTCTCATTTCCTGTGGAAATAAAAGCATAACCTCTCTCCCCTCCCTCTTTCAATGCAATACACCTTCTGAATTAAATTTTAAGTTAAGACATTTTCAAAATATATAGTTTGGTTTAATCTAGCAGCCAAAAAATTCAAAGACAGCATAATAAATTACAGAATCCAGACTCTCTGTGTGTTTTTATTTTTACGTGGCTTTTTGTTTTATATTACTTTTCTCCCTCTTTAAGGCCTTTATCCTATTATTGTTAAACAATGTTTTTTTCTTCATTCCAGCATCCTTATTTGGGTTGTACTACCTATATTTCCTGCCTGGTTACTAGTCAGGCAATGTTTTATTAAACCAATTTTAGTGACAAATATTTTACAAAAAGATTATTCCATAGCAGTGTGCTGGGGTTCACTCCTTTGTATATCCTCAGTAGGATTTGTTACTGCATGTCTAAAAATACATATAAATATTTGTGTGTGTTTATCTTTGTATATGTGGGTACACATTCACATGTGTAGTTGCATGGGAGCAAAGATCAGAAGACACTCTCATTTGCCATACTTGGGAACATCTTTCTTTTCTTTTTGGACAGGACCTTTCAATGGCCTGGAACTCACCAGTTAGTCTAGACGACTGGTCAATGAGCCAGGGATCCTCTTATCTCTGCCTCCCCAGCACTATGATTACAAACCTGCACCACCATGCCTAGCATTTTCATTTGTGTTCTGTGGATTGAGCTCAGATCTCGAATTCAGGTTTATTTATTGATCTGTTTATCTAAGCAACCTTTTAATGTTCTTTGTTGATTTGTTTCAAGTACTGGTTATCTTTATGGACTGTATTCGTTAGCTTTGTGTTGCTGTGGCCAACATATCTGGCAGGACAACTTGGAGAAAGAAACATTTATTTTAGCTTATGGTTTCAGAGAATTTGGTCCATAATTTCTTGTCTCCATGTGTTTGGGCAAAAACATCATGTTAAGGAAGACAACAACTGTGTATGTCATACAGACAGACATCAGAGAATGAGACAGAAAGCAGCCAGGACCCATTCCCTTTGACCCCCTTCTCTCAGTCCCTTCTCATACGTTTCCTCAGCCACCCAAATAGGCTCATTTGGGGATCAGGTATTCAAACGAGGAGCCTGCAGGAGACATTGCATGCTCAAACTATTCCACTTCACATAGGTGATAAAACTCACTGTGTTTTTATTTGTTTTCTTCCAATTACTGATGTTGAGTATCTTTTCATATACTTGTTGACAATTTTTATCTCTTTTTTTGTTTCTTCGAGTTTTTTTTACTCATTTTAAAAATTGGATTAAAAATAAAGGTATTTAACAAGTAATCAAAAACCTTCCAAAAAGATAAGCCTAGGAATAGATAACTTAATGCTTAAATTCTGCCTAACACTAAAAAAAAAATCCTTGCCAGTGTTTCTGTTTAATATATTTTTATTGCTTCCCCCAGCTTCTTCTACCTCCCTACCAACTCAACTTTGTTTTTCTCTCCCTTTTAAAGGACTCCCAAAACCACAAAAAAATTAAAAACAAACAAGAAAAAGACCAATAGGATAAAATAAAACAGAATAAAACAAAAGATCCACAGGAAAAAAAACAGTGTTCATTTTCTGTTGATCAACTATTCTTGGGCAAGGGGCCTCCCCTGGAGCATGCTTGATTTTCTTATGACACTCCAGTGAAAGCTGGTTACCTTTACATGGGTCTAGGGAGCCAAACTCTGGTCACCAGGATTTACTGGCTGCACCATCTAACCACCTGACTCTCACCATTTCTGTTCAACATAGTTATGAAAATACTAGTAAGAACCAAAGAAGAAAATCAGCAGAGACATTTTTTTTTGCTTAAAAATATAATAAAAAGTTAAAGTAATCAAAACAGCGGCATACTGGCATAAAAACAGTGGAACAGAATCAACATCCAAGAAATCAACCTGAACAAATACAGTCAAGTAAGTTTTGATAAGGACAGTATGGGGACATGGATAGTCCCTTCAGTGAATGAAGCTGAGAAAACTGGAGATTCACACGCAAATGGAATTGGACCCTTACATGATTCATAAGAATCTCTTTACAAGGTAGAAATATCTAAAGGTAAATAAACGTAAGTCCTAAAGCCATGATACACGCAGGAGAGAATGTAGGGAAGCTCCTTGGCACTGGCCTCGGCAGTGACCTTTGGAAATAAGACGGCAGTAAATTAAAGCTTCTGCAAATGGGAAACAGTCATCACAGTGCCAACAGTGGCAAACCACACACCCTCTGTGTGTGTTCTACCCATGTGTGTTCCTGGTATGTGTGTGTGCTGCCCGTGTGTGTTCCTGGTATGTGTGTGTGTGCTCCAGTGCCTGCACATGTGGAGGCCAGAGGTTGACTTGGCATATTGTTCTCAGTTGCTTTCTACTTCATGTTTGAGACCGGGTCTTTCACTGAGCCTGAGTGGACTCTTCCTCATTGGGCTGGCCTGCCTCCCCTCCACACTGCACCAGGGTTACAGATGTATGCCACCACACCTGGTTTTGAACTCAGGTCCTCATGCCTGCACAGCCGACTCACTACCCCTGAGCCATCTCCTTACGCTTTATAAACATGCTTTTCGGAGTAGTATTTGAAGGGAGGAAACTCAACTACATTTTCAGTCGGCCTTGCATTATGAATACATCCTACAGACTTTTATAAAAAATGTCTGCTTCTCACTGTTAAAGAAAAAAGTACCATAGCACCTTATTACTAACATTGCATAGAATGATACCTTACGCATTTGATGTGGACTTTTGTACAGCTGCCAAGGAAAAGCACTATTTGCCCCGAGCATAAAGCTGTTATTTGCAGGTCTATTCCATTGCTGAGTCACTGTTAGTTACAGGATTTATACTTATCCTGCAATACAGAGTGTTTTCTTCTGGGCCTGAAGTTAAATCATAAAATGTATGCAGGAATATTCCACATTATCTTTGTCTTGATTCACGTACTTGAAAAACAAAGTCAAGCATTTGTAAGATTTCTCTCTCTCTCTCTCTCTCTCTCTCTCTCTCTCTCTCTCTCACTCTCTCAAATTGCTAAAGAACAAATTTAATTAATAAAAATAAGCAACTAATTCTAGGTACCTAAGACTAGAAATACATTTCTTTAGCAAAATAAGAATATTTAATTTCCTATGCTAACAACTTTATTACACTTCAAAGGATAAAAGTAAGTATATTCTATACCTCCAAGCCAGGTTAAGCTATCTATAAAATATACTTTTGAAGAGTATCTAAAGTTAGATGACATAAAGCCACTGGAATATCCTCTGTTTGCTTCTGCAGGTTTTCCAAGGCATTCTTTGGTGTGCACCATGGAACTCATTCTTCCTCCTCTCTTCAGCTCAGATCTTCCCAACTCAATTCCATACAACCAGTGAGCCAAGTTTGGTAGAATTCTGTACACACCAATACTAAACTCAAAAAAACCCTTTTGTCCATTTTTCCCCTCAATAAGTGAGACTACTTTTAATATTGCCTTTGAACTTTTACAATTAAAGAGCCTTATACAATCAAATTATTCCTTCATTTAGTGAAGTGCATGAGATCTTTGCTGAGGCCATTAGCTAGTGTGCTAAAGCTTTAAATCACAGTGTGTTTTACACCAGAATTTTCAATTTTAAAAGTCATAGTTCATCTTGAGAAATACTAAGCTAGACTTATTGTTGCTGGTTGTAAACATGTTATGGTCCAATTTTCTTTCAAGTATGAGTTTTCCTGGTGGAGTATTTTGGTTCTAGGTGCTGACTAGGTCAGGAAGGTGGTTGAGTTGGCTAAATGGTGCCTTCTTTTCTGCCCACAGCTCATGCGTGAAGCCTAGTGCCTCATTAGCCCAAGGACCTCGCCTACCGGAAGTTGTCATTTTTACCAGCAATCCATCACGGCCCCTTTAACCTGGTTTTCTTTTGCACAAAGTGGAAACATCTTTTTCACGTTATTTTTGTTATAAATTTAAGCAAATGGCTGACAGTGACCTGGATGAAGTACCTAAGAAGTGCCCCCACTGTGCCTCTTCTCAGGCCGACCTGCTTTGTGTGTGTTCAGCGGTTAACACACCCATTTTGGTGGTGGAAATGTCACAGACATCGAGTATTGGTAGTGCAGACATTTTTGCTTCACAAGAGAGAAGAAAAGAAAAAGGTGCTAGCAGAGAACCTTCCATGAAAGACTTGGTAAATATTGAAGATTCCACAACACAGGTTGACAGCCCTTCTTCATTCCCTTCCCTTGGTTCCCCCAGCCAAGGAGCCCTTGTCAGCTAACTCACTGGCTTCTTAAAGTTCTTAAAGAACTGTTTGTTTCCCACAGCAGAGATGAGCAAAGTCGGTTAGTTGTATGCTTTATAATACTTCCAGTCACTGTCCAAATTCTTTCTCAGGATCCCAAACAATTAACATTATTATTCCAGCTCTTAAAAACTGTTTATACAGAGAAAACTTGATTTTCGAATTTCGGACTTTTTGTTATTTTTCTTCAGTGGATACAGAGAGATTTATGACAGAGTTAAAGTGTGGCTTCAATATCTAAGGTGAAGTTCTGCCATCTATCTAGAATATAAAATATGTTTGTAAGGTTGGTTCACATGATTTTCAAATAATGTGGGCTTCCAATCGAGCTGACTAGGCTTGTTCATCAGTATGAAGGACACAGTGGAAGGCTGCAGTTAGTCTCGCTCTGGTCCCAAGGAACAGGAGGTTTAGGGAAAGTCAGCCCCTCATTCTCCAGTGAATCTTCTGACAATTGCACCCTCACCTTAGGGTCTTCTTTAGCCTATGAGGCAGTGACTTGCACTGCATTCTGAATTTGAAAAAGACAGTAAACTATTTTGTATACAGTAAATATTATGGCATTCATTAAGGCTTATCACACTTAGAGTTCATCATTAATAAGGATGTTATATCTTAAGAGTTATTTTTCCTAATTCTCCTTTGGCCCTAGTCCACAAGATTAAGTGTGGAGAGAAAGCCCTCTCAGCCCCAGTGGAGTCGGAGCAATGTCACAGAAGGGAAAGTTCCACACATAAGAATGGAGAATGGAGCTGATATTGAGGTACGCAGGAAGCCAGCTAAGCTACTGGAGAGGGTTGACTTTCTTCTTTTTAAAATTTTGTTTCTATCTTTCATCTTTTTAACAAAATTTACTTATTTTAATTAAAAAGTTTTCACAATATATTTTGATCATGTTTTCCTCTCCTCCAACTCCCCCCAGATCCACCCCACCTCTTCTCCACCCAACCTGATCTTCTTTTTCTCTCTCTTCAAAATAAAACAAATAAGATCCCCCCAAAAACACAAAACAAAAAATAAACAAGTAGAAGACCAAGAAGACAAAAGTGCCAAATATGAAAAGCGTGTGCGTGTACACACATGTGCGCGCACACACACAAATAAAACAAATAAACAAACAAACAAACAAATAAAAAACGTGGAGTTCGTTTCGTGTTGGCCAAGTAGTCCCGGGTACGGGGCCTGTCCTGGAATATGGTTAGTATAGTCAGTAACACTTGATTGGAGAAGTTGAATTTCCCATTGCCAGCAGGTATCCCTTGCAAATAGCTTCTTGGTTAGGAGTGGACTCCACGCCCACTTCTCCCACTCAGGGCTGGGACCTCCCTGACTTGGACCTGTGCAGGTCTTATGAGCGCTACCATAGTTTCTGTGAGTTCACATGTGAAACTAAGATAGGCCACAGCCCTGTGGGAAAACCTAACACCGCTACTCTGCTAAAGGTACATAGCAATAAAATAACTTCAAATAATGCTCTACCCATAGACCGCTGTCTTGCGCATCCCTCATTAAGAAAGCTTCTTGCAATAGATGGTAATTAATACAGAGACCATGACTGGACACTGTGCTGAGATACTTTGGAGCACTTAGTTCTAAATGTGATGTCTTCATTAAGCCCCTGCCTTTATAGTTCAGGGATCTATGTGGAAGAGGAAGCAGAGGGTGGCAAGATCCAGAGGTGATGGATGGCTCCAAGGATAAAGACAGCAGACCTGAACTTTCAGCTTTCCTCTGAGTCAGTAGTTTGTGACAGAGCAGACAATTGAAACGGCCTCTGAGGAAGGAAGTAAAGACCACAGGAAAAATCTTAAGCACATTGACGTTTTTCTAAAGGAAATGCAAGGCAAGCACAAAGAACAGAATTTGGATCCCTGGCATCTGTGTGGAAAGTGGGATAAAGTGGCCTTGTGTAGAAAGTGGGGTACAGTGGTGCTCGTAGAAAGTGGGGTATAGTGGCCCTGTCTAGAAAGCAGGGTACAGTGGCCCTGTGTAAAAAGTGGGGTGCAGTGGCACTTGTAGAAAGTGGGGTACACTGGCAGCTGTGGTCCCAGAGCTAGGGAAGAGGAGACAGGAAGATCCTCAGTGCTAACTGGCTAGGGTTCAGGAGAGAGAGCCTTGTCTCCTGAAATAAGGTGAAGAATGACTGAAGAGGATGCCTGGTGTTGGCCTCTGGCCTCCATCCACTCCTGAGCACATGTACATGCACACCCACACGCATGTACATGCACACCCCCACACATACATGCACACCCCACACGTACATGCACACCCACACACATGAACATGCACACCCCCACACATGTACATGCACACACACACATACATGCACACCCACACACGTACATGCACACCCACACACATGAACATGCACACCCCCACATACATGGACATGCACATCCCCACACATATACATGCACACTCACACACATAAACATGTCACACACAAGAAAAAAAGCAAAAAAGGAGAAAGAAATATAACTACTTGAAAATTCAAGCATGTCACTTTAAAATATGACTAAAGGAACTATGGAGAGAGTAATTACAAGGAAAATTACATTAATATTGTGTAACTTTAAAAGTTGTTTTGTTAATTTATTTGAAGTTATTAGGAAAACCTGAAACACTTTGACTTGAAAAGTGTAAGATTTTTCTGTAAAATCCTATACTTAAAGCAATATATAAATTTACCAGGTTTTAAATTTAGCCGTAAGAACCTTTCTAACCTTTCTAAAAGCAAAATGTATTCATTGTTAAAATGTAGATGTGGGTTAGAGATGACCAATTTTCTATTCATCTTTACTTCATTTTATCCTATTTTTATTTATGAAATTATAGAATATTTAAATTTATGTACATACTAGATAAATATTCTTCAGAAGTATAGTTGAAGTTAAAGCTTCCTTCCCAATTAACATGCACAGGCTCTTTGTAAATACTTTGGCCATTTGGGAGAGAATAGTGAACAAAGTTACAGTTCTTCACAGTTTTGCCCATAGCTATTTTTCATATCTTGATGAGCATCTTTCTAGACATCAACATCAATACCTCCGCATAGATCCATGTTTACCTAGGGATTATGTTACATGTGTTTATTATGTTCTATACTACTGCAATGTCCTGTATCAATAAAAAGATTTCTAAAATATCATTTTTGTCCCATCCCTTTAAAATTAGTAGAGACCATAAGTCATTTCCTTTTTATTTTCATCACTTTGGGATGATGTATCAAGCAGTTAGTTGAAGAAAAGATTAATTATAAAATATAATTGGATATTCTCTACTTTATACAATCTTCTTAGAACAGTGTTATAATACTCTATTCAAATTATGGTTCTGTATGTTTAGAGAGAGATAGATGTTTAGGTTTTAGGGGGGAATTTGGAAAGAAGCAATAAAGATTTTGTTCTGAGGGGAAAAATGCAGGTAAATGATCATCTTATTGAAGATAAACAAAGCACAGGTGAAAGCTGTTTATCAATGTAACAAATTCAGATGTCTTTGTAATTAGTTACCTAAGTTTTCTGACTTTCATTCTCAATACTAGGCTATTACATGGTATTGGGGAAAAAGAGATGAGGCTTTTAATCGACAGGAAAGAAATAGTTCCAAAGTGGCAGTGGTGGTGCACGCCTTTAATCCCAGCATCCAGGGAGGCAGAGGCAGGCAGATCTCTGTGAGTTTGAGGCCAGCCTGGTCTACATAGTGATTTTCAGGACAGGCACCAAAGCTACAGAGAAACCCTGTCTTGAGAATAGGTAAGAAAGTGGTGGTAGTGTTTGAGGATCAGTCACGTGCTGAGAGTATAGAAATACAGGGACAATCACTTGATGCAGCTCAGCAGGGACGCCCTTCACGGGGCATTCAGTCTTCAGGAAATCTTTCAGCAAGGCAGAAAGGAAAGCAGGAGGTGTGAGCAGTGCAGCCGCCTGTTCCGCGTTCAGGTGCAGGTGGCCACAGAGTTAGAGTGAAATCTCTAGGGAAGGCCGTGACGCTGACCCCACAGAGGCTGCACCTGGTGGAGCTGACTGGGCTATTGTCCCATGTGTCAGTCCGTGTGTGCGATGGGGACTCTGCTGCTCATCTGGGTCACAGAATCTGACTCCTGCCAACCCCCAGAAGATGAAATGTAGTGAGTTGTGTGGCTTTTCTTTTGCACTGTGAACCAGAACACTGCTGTTGGCCAAACCAGTTCATTCTCTCTTTGTAAGAAGGTTAAATGGTAAGTCAGAGTCTTGGTTTAGTTCAATAGTGCTTAGCCTGTAGGTCACAACTCATTTAGGGCTAGCATATTAAATATTTACATTGAAATTCGTAACAGTAGCAAAATTATCCGTGAAGTGGCAACAAAATAGTCTTATGTGGGGTCACCACAATGCCAGGAACTGCTGGTTCAGATAGTGGAATCATGGGTAGTGTATTTCCTTCTTGCTTCTGATTTTTATTAAAATTTCTATTATTATTTTCTTTTCTAAAATAAAATGAATAAGGCAAAAACACTAACACATAAATAAGAAGATGAAAGGTTAAAGTTAAAGAAGGAGGCACTTGTTCATTGCTTCAGGATCAAACTCAGGGCCCTGTGCATGACTGATAAACGCTAAACCATTGAGCTACATCCCCGCCTGGCTGGTGGTTATTAGTATTGATTTCATAGTGTGACTCTTTGAGTTTTGGTGTGAACTTTTACCGAATGTATTGTTTATGTATATGTATGTATATATCAAGTACATATGTATATTAATATTTCACTTCTTTTCCTTATGAAAATGTTTTATTTTATTATAAAATTTTATATTAATATTACTTTATAATGTGTAGATTGAAAGAAATCAATTTCCACATTTTTGAACTTTTCCACATTCACTTTTAGAACTTTTGTGGTTTTCTTGCAAAAAGTAAACAATTATTAAAAGTCTTTGAAACTTGACTGTGGCTAATTAAGATGTATTTGTTACTACTGAAGCAAATACATAGTATCACTATTTGATCATACCCTAGAACAGAATTCCTCCTCCCTTGGGTGGAGATCTTTCAGTATTATATGCTCATTCTTAATGCCTGATGACCACCACAGAGACAGGAGCTCTGGTTTTGTCTCCAGGAATTCTATACCTTCGGAAGAATATTGGGACAGGGGAGCTTTGGAATGGTCAGTGAAGCTACAGACAAGGAAACAGGAGCTAAGTGGGCAATTAAAAAAGTGAATAAAGAAAAGGTAAGGCTTCTCCGTGAGATCCCTAGGACACCAGAGTGGGGGGGGCAGTGCAGCTTTCTCCTCTAACCCAAGCTGTGTCTTCCCTTGGGGACCAGGGTGGGCTAACTGCTGGAGAAACATGGGGACTCAGTCGACATGTGCTGTCTGGAAAATGCAAAAGCATCAGCATAACCGGTATAATCAGATACATAAACTTCGCGAGTGAATTTGAAGTCAGCAGTGGTACTCAGTCTATGTAGGTGAAGGGCTGGAAGTACACATGTCTTACTGGAAGTAAATCCCATTGCCCTCCTGAGTTATTTGATTTACTTTTCTTCTATTGTCTTATTTAATTCTCTTTCTTTACTATTGGCCAGTTCCCCTCCCATCTAGTCTACCGTCCCTGTGTAGCTGCCATACTCCCTCTGTGTTACTTGCTGGCAGGGGACTGGGCTTCTCCTGAAGATCTCAAACTTCAAATCGGGTCATCATCAACTTTTAAAAAATTCTGTCTGGATAAAGAAGCAAAATGACACCATTATGGTCTTTTCTTGTTGGGTTTGTGATAACAAGTATTGGATCTATAAAATTAAACAGTAACCTGCCGGGCTGTGGTGGCATACACCTTTAATCCCAGCACTCAGGAGGCCGAGGCAGGTGGATCTCTGTGAGTTCAAGGTCAGTCTGGTCTACAAGAGATAGTTTCAGGACTTGCTTCAAAGATACAGAGAAACCCTGTCATACACACACACTCACACACACAAAAAAAAAAAAGAAAGAAAAAAATTAACTAGTAACCTCTATGTTTTTTTGTGTGATTAAAGCAAATTCCAGATTTAATGAGTGACATATCAGCTTCAGTAAAGCAGTTCAGAGCCTTTGTAGCAGCGTTTGCAACTCTTTTGAACTCCAGGTGTCACGCACTGGGTTGCCTGGCATGCTGGGGCTTCGCTTTTATTGCTGCCAGGGCTATAGGTTCAGTATGGGGACTATATTTGCAACTTTAGGACTTACTCCCTTACTCACATACTGATACTGGAAGTACAGTATCCTAAAGTAGCGAGATAAAATGATCTGTCAGTACAGGAACCGGAGAGTAGGTGATTACAGTACATACAGGTCAAGCCATCTGGGGAAAGAGGCAGGAACAGAACTGAGATGGGCAGCAGGAGAAATTGTGCTAACTTCACGGGAATTCACTCCTCATGGTCACTGTTTCTCTGAGCTCTAGGCTAAGCCTGAAATGTGCCTTCATCCTACTTGGGTGGGGTGCAGCAGAGGGATCGGCATCCTCCCCACTCAAAGACGGTGAAGGTTGAACGAGAAACGGAATTGGAAGAAGGAATGGTCCTAAGTAAAATTTGAACTAGAAAATGTTTGCTGTATGGTCAGTTTGTTTCCCTAAGAACCATCATGTACTTTCCCAAATTGGCTCTAAATGTGGGTGCAGAAATAAGTCCTTTGTTACCTCTCTCAAGAATATTTTTGTGTTGAAGAAAGACAAAAATAAAAGAGGAGAATATTTCTTGTAAGATAATGGCAATTTCAGCCTTAGGGAAGGACCCTAGAATTTTCCAGATGATTAGACAGTCTTACCTACTTCTGAAGGACAGCCACATGGTCCCTTCATTTACCTTTGCCCTAGGCATGGGAAGGATTGGGTGTTAGGAGACACTGTTGAATTAGTCTAAGGCAAGGTCTCTGTCTCTCTGTCTCCTCAGTTAACCAGGGAGACCAGACAGTAACACATACAAGGTTAAATACAAGATCCCATTGCCTCTCTCTATATCTATATCTATATCTATATCTATATCTATATCTATATCTATATCTATATCTATATGAAAATATAATATATCATGTACACATATTATGTAGTGGATTATTTATTTCCTATATTATACATATAAATGAAAACAAGTCAACAAAAGACAAGTTTTCGGTTATGAAGTCATCTCTGATTGGAAGATTTTGTTTTTGTTATGCTAATGCAAAAGGATCACTTCAATTGAAGGGAATAGAAAAAAGAAATGCTAAAATTTGTGAGGGACCAGAGGCCATGTTGTAGCTAATTTATGGAAACAGTTCAAGAGATTGATTGAGGCCAAATGAAATACAGCCTGAAATTGGACAAGGGAAAGAAGAGGCATAATTTGATCTGATTATGGGATAAATTGCATTGTATCATTTAAGAAAGACACTATTCAAAACTGCAGAAAAAGGTATAACATAGCAACTTCCATGCTGAGGAAAGTAGAAGTGGCATCCCATCTGCACTCTGTTTCTTCCTTGGTTAAGGCTGGAAGCTCCGCGGTGAAGTTACTTGAGCGGGAGGTGAACATCCTAAAGAGTGTCAAACACAAACACATCATCCATCTGGAGCAAGTGTTTGAGACGCCTAAGGTAAAGGTCCACCAGGTGCTACGGTTGAGGGTTGTTATTACAGAACGAATATTGTTCCATTCCGAAGGGGCCCTCTGGGGCGCAGTTGCTCATGTCCTTGGCAAAAGTCTGTCACCAGAGATTGATGAGAACATTCTGGAGGACTTTTATTATTGATTGTATAATTAGGTGTGCAATGATTAGATTGATGTTTT
The DNA here is from genome assembly GCF_982192425.1 of Myodes glareolus. Taxonomy (NCBI): domain Eukaryota; kingdom Metazoa; phylum Chordata; class Mammalia; order Rodentia; family Cricetidae; genus Myodes; species Myodes glareolus. The sequence goes on from NC_142032.1 coordinate 95,417,309, forward strand.
TAGTTACATGTTCTGGGTGGCACACTAGAAACTGTTTAAGATTAGAATAGCTTCACGCAATCGAGACGGCATCCTTTTGCTCTTAGTCTCTCTGCTAGCGACCATTTGACTGTGAAGGTTTCACAAGGTTAGGCTCATGATCCAATGAAGAGGCTTACAGGGCACAGTGCAAAAAATGCTTTAAAAACATTCTTCTCTCCTACTTTGCACCCAATCGCAGTTCCCCCTCCCCCACTCCTCTCAGCTGCCCCGCCCCTCTCTCCCAGATCTCCTCCTCCTCCTTTTCTCTTCAGAAAAGAGCAGGTCTCCCGGGAATACCAACCGAGCAGGGCGTAGCACGTTTTTATCTTTGTCTTTCCAGTGTGTTTTGTCTCCTTTCTTTCCTGGATATTATCCTTCTCTAATCTTAACTGTAGGCTTTTCCCTCGTGAGTTTGGGCTTGACTTGCACTTGGAGCCATACACTGCGTGGCTAGGCCGCGGACAGACGATCTGTTTCTTTCCGTCCTGATTCCACCACTTTGTAGCTGTGAGAATGAGTTACTCAACTGCTCTCCGTGCAGGCGTCGCACCTGTGAAGTGCTGACTCATCTGGTTGTTGAGGGATTAAAGACTAATGGGACTGTGGGTATAATGCATCCCTCTCATCCAGGGTTAGCTATTGTTCTTTGTTCTCCTTGCCAGACTCCAAAGAAGCTACTAACAGTCAGTTTGGGTTATGCACCACACTTTGTCAGCTGAAAGTGCTCGGCTACGGGACTGCAGCTGCCCTTTTGTCTTTTTGGGATCCTGAAGGTCAGACCCTGGCCTTGTATGTGTTAATTGATGTCCTGCTTCTCACCACTGAGCTATACCTCCACCCTGAATTGTGATTTCTTTTGTTCCCCAATATTTTTTTTTAAATAACTTTGTTCTTTGTTGTCAGTTTTTAAAGTTTCTGTATGTGTGTGAATGTTTTGTCTGTGTGTATGTCTCTTTTGTTTCGCATGCCTGGTCCTCAAGGAGGTCAGAAGAGGGCTACAGATTGTCCGGGTCTGGAGACACAGCTGTGAGCCATCACATGGATGCTGGGAATGGAAGCCGGGCTTCTGCTGTAGTAACCAGTGTTGCTCACATCTTTCCCATCTTCCCAGCCTCTTCATCATCAGTTTTAGGCAGTTTGATTTCAATGAATCTTGATAAAGTTCACTTCATGTTTCTTGTGCTTGGGGTTCATAGAGCTTCTTGGGTCTATGAGTTTGGTTTTCATCTGATTTAGGAACGTTTCAGTAATTATTTCCCTAAGCATTTTTTTTGTTTTGTTTCTTTGCTCTACTCTGGAGGACTTGGTCCATATGCCAGATTACTTGATTCCACTCACGGCTCACTGCTGTCCTGCTCATTCCCAGCGTTTTTCTGTGCTCAGTCTGTATAGTTTGATCCTTACTGTGACTTCAGCTTCACTATTTTTCTACAACTAATATTTTCTCATCTCATCCAGTAGAAATTTGATTTCCTTTATGTGTATATTCAACATATGATCTCAACATATTCCGTGTCTTCACACTTCATGAACACAGTGATAGGAACTAAAGTCCCTTTCCTACTGACTGTATCGTGTATGTTATTGTTAGCTCTGTTTTGATGGGCCTTTCCTCCTTCATTCTGGGTTATATTTTCTTACTATTTATACTGCTACTTATATGTTTATTCACCTATCTTTGTCTTTTAATACAAGGTCTTTCTATGTAGGCAGGATGATCTGGAAATTGCTACATAGCCAAGGCTGGCCTGGACCTTGTGAGCCTCTCACCTCAGCGCGTGTGCTAGAATTTCAGGTGTGCGCTACAAAGCCTGGTTGCCAGTTAATTTTAATTGGCTGCCAGATATTGTAAAAATTACCATTTGGGGTACAAGATTTTTAGATTTTAATGTCTGTTTTGAGAAGAGACGATATGGTCTCACTAGATAACCCTGAAATTAGTGAGCCTTCTGCTTCCGGTGGCTGGGATTATATGCATGCGCTACCACATCTGGTCTAATAATGATTCTGGAATTGTATTTTATGACATAGTAAGTAATCTGGAGACAGCTCAAAGTCTTTGGTGCTCGATTTATTCTTTGTGACAGGTAACAGAGTATCCGCAACAGGACTAGTTTCCCCTTCTCCTGAGGTGCGGCCTTCTGAGTACTCATACTGTCTCCAATGCTATATGATTATGGGATTTCTCTCTCTGGCCAATGAGAACACAGCTTTTCTGCCATTCATGACCACCAGTGACTGTCCCCTCTGGCTTTTCACATGGTTAATTCCCAGCTTTGGGACAATGATTAACCGATTAACACTGTCGAAGATTTGAGGATCTCTCTCTCTCTCTCTCTCTCTCTCTCTCTCTCTCTCTCTCTCTGTGTGTGTGTGTGTGTGTGTGTGTGTGTGTGTGTGCATGCTCACACATACATAGAGTTTACCTTTTTGATATGTTTCCCTGGAAACTTTAGTTGTCTTGGATCCCCATCTCCTGTATTCACGGAGGCTACTGGGCCTGCAGTTCTGCAAGGTGCTCTCCTTTGGCTGCACACGTGGGCTTGGCAGTTTCAAGCAGCTTCCTCCCCTCCCATCATTGCTGCTGTCCTCTGCAGGCTCTCATCCCGTCGTCTGTCAGTCACACCCCGCTTTGCCTCGAGTGCAGCAGCTCTTCAGGGGCTAGGACAACCATGGGCTTGCCCCATGGGTGTCTCTCCCACAGAACACTGCTCTTCTGTGCTGACTAATGGCTTTGCCCATTAGTTCTTAACTTATTTAAGCAGAGGGACAAATTAGTCTATTATGTGTATAAACAGGAGCCCAAACCTACGAGAGCTTGAAGGTAAGGAAAATGGTCATCTGTGGTTGTCCTTTTCTGTTTTGCTTGATTTTGATTCACATGAGCTGGATCTGCCCATAAACACACACGTCTAGACAGCTGAAGCTATTCTAAGGAAATGGTATCTAATTGGTTGTATACTGCTGATCAAACATTCAGATTGTAAGTCTGTCTGTGCTCTAGATTTGCACAATTATTTCAAATAGTTGTAGAAGACTTGAGTAATGCACTGTCACTATAACTTTGATCAACACACATTTAACATTTCTAAAAAGATACATTTTTATTTTATGTGTCTGTGTACCACACATGCAGCACCCTCAGAGGCCAGAAGAGGGCGATGGATTCCCCTGGAACTGGAGTTACAGATGCCTGTGAGCTGTCCTGTGGGTGCTGGGAATGAAACCTGTCTTCTGGAAGAGTAGCCAGTGCTCTTAGCAATACCTATCTGTCCAGTCCCTTTTGCATTTTAAAAATGTGTCAATGTATATTGTAACTACTGATAATGCAACTTTCCCTTCCAAATAGTTCGCTTTCCATCTCACGTGCCCAGCCACGCTGTAGCGCTGTCCGTGAAGAAAGTGTGGCTCAGTTCGAAAGCCTGTCTCCCAGGTGATTTACACCCTGGAAAGCCCTCAAGCAGCCTGAGATTCAGTGACTCAGAGCCCTGGCTCTAGGAAGAAAGACACTTACTGCTCCCCCTGCTTTAAGCATCCTGTCTGAACATAGAAGTTGGATTAGTAGCTGTTACAAGAACAGAATCAGACCCCCAAACCTTCCACACAACAAAACTCTAGACTATATGTCAGAATGGAGACATGGAGGATGATTGTGTCTGCTGGCAGTGCCTATGGAAAGGCACACCTTTTAGTCGGCCAGGAAGCGGCTTTACTGTGGGATAGCTAAAGGCATCTTATAAAGAAGTGGCCTGCGCAGAGGAGGCATTTCATTCTTGCTTCTTAGTCGCTGAGTTCCGCTGTCTCCTCTTTGACACTTCTCATATCTTTGCTTTCGATAGAGTCTAGAATCATCTTGGACCCAGACCTGTAGGCAGGCTTGTGAAGGATTATTTACATTAAGTGAGCTTTGGGCATGTCTGGGAGGGGTTATCATGACCAGGCTAATTGAAGTGGGAAGACCCACCCACTGTGGGCGGTGCTATTTTATGGACTGGGGTCCCAGAGCACATAAATAGGAGAAAGTGGGGGCTAGTGAGAATATTCAGTGGGCTAAGGTGCTTGCTCCCGAGCCTACTGACATCAATTGGATCTACATGGTAGAAGAAGAGAACCAATAAGTTGTCCTTTGATCTCTATAAGTTTGCTGGGGCATACAGAAATCAACTTAAACATTTAAAAATACTTCTTACAAAAGAGAAAGTCAACTGAGTACCAACACTCACTGTTCTGTGATTCTTGCCTGGATGTGGCATGGGCAGCCACCTCACACTTCTGCTTCAGCCAGCGACTTTCCCATCATAACAGACTGTCCCTTGAACTATGAGCTAGATCTGTGAGCCAGAACATACCCTTTCTCCTTTAAGTAACCCTTGTCAGGATAGTTTATCACAGCAGGAAAGCTAAGAAGCTACCCCCTTTCTTGTGTCCAGCCCATGCTTCACAGGTCCCCTGTTAACACAGGAAGTCTTTGAAGTCAGTCTGGTCTACTGTCTGCTTATATAGGGCCCATAAGATAAGTTCTTTACACTTCCAGATAAAGGACAAAATGTAAAAGAGTAATATTCCATAACCTTAAAATTACACCAGACTCAGGTTTCTGAGTCTATAAATACAAGGTAGCTGCTGAGCTGTACTGTTATAAAAGAGACCATGTTGTCCACAGAGGCCATCACATGTACTCTTGGGTTTGGTCTTTGTGGAGGATTTTTGCTGAGCCCTGCTGCACATTACTGTTGTAGTGTTGACCTAGAAATGCAAAATTGACATCATATAACTTTTACCTCAAGACTCTGACTTAAACACCTCCAATGCCTTGTTTCATATGGAACTTGGGGAATCCACAGTCTGGAGCGTGCTTTCCATTGCTCCTTACAAACTTGTTCCAACCTTTCCTGTTAGCTTCACCCTTTGCCATCTTCCTCTTCCACCCAGCAGCCTCCAGTACTGTTAACAGAATTCCATATTTATTTTAATAGCTGCTTTGTTCCGGGCTTTAGGGTTTTGTATACTGGCCACCAGCTCTGCCTGGTTTCCCCCCACCTTCCCTACCCAGAAATCAGTGCTCACATATCCAGGCTCAACTCTCCTTGGTAAGCATTCATTATGCAGAGGCAGCCTCTCTTCCACAGTCCCATGGCATGTTGGGCTGTTAGTACCTATTACAAGATATTGTAACGCTGTTGAACTTCCTGAGGTCAGCACCATGTCTCCTGCTTCTTCGTTTCTCTTGTGTTCAATACAATAGCTTGTATACAGTATGCAAAGACATTTCCACTTGAATAAATTGTGATCATACCTGTGATGTATGTAACACATATAAATTCATAACTTTCTTCTATTCTGACTTTTAAATCTGCAATGTCAGCAAATGTACCTTGTGATGGAGCTTTGTGAGGATGGAGAACTCAAAGAAGTTCTGGATACGAAAGGGCACTTCTCAGAGAACGAGACGAGGCTGATAATTCAGAGCCTTGCGTCCGCTATCGCCTACCTTCATAACAAGGGTAAGAAGAGGACCGCATTCCTCGCCGTTCCATAAATGAAGATGCCGCTGCTACTTAAGTGGGATGGTCTTTAAAACTCATATCACATTGGCAGAACTTGGTAATATAAGTGGATAACAAGCACATTTCCATATGTTTCCTTTTAATTGTATTTATAGACATCTTAATTAGCAACAATGCAGACTTATAAATACATTGTATATGCAAGAGCAAACAGTCATGATCATTCTTATTCTAGAAGTTTAAAACGTGGCTAATGTCATCAAAATCAAAGTAGATAAAGTGAATTTTCCTAAAACATTTGTATATTAATATTATTAAAAATGCACATGTTCTAACCTTGTGAAATAGTATGCTTCAGTTTTAGAATGGTTTGGCTTCAAAACGGAAGGAACAGCAGTTTGCAGTGTGCACCTGTGCCACGTGTGCAGAGCAGCTCACATTATGGTCCCCACACCCTGTAGTTGCGCTAGGATTCATTGCTGGTATTTTTTATTCTGTTGATTTTGACAAATGTATAGTAACATTATCTACTAAGGTATCATCTGGAATGATTTTCTAATACTTAAAAAAAACACGCTTAAAAAGAGCTCTGCTTAGTCTCACAGCTTCACTGCTGCCCCTCGTCTCCTGCTGCCCTCGTCCCCTGCTGCCCCTCGTCCCCTGCTGCCCCTCGTCCCCTGCTGCCCCTCGTCCCCTGCTGCCCCTCGTCCCATGCTCCCCTTTTCTTTGAGGCTCCTGGGTGTGACTTTAGAACGTTCTCATCGAAAGGTGAGAAAGTCCTTGTTCCACAACGGTCAGTGGCAAGCTTTAAGGCCCTCATCCCTCAAGTAGCTTAGGCTAGCAGGAGACAGTGCAGAAACAGCTTGTAATGCGGTGTGGCAATTTCTCAATGGAGAGTTGTGTGAAGAGCAGGGAGCACAAACGTGTGTCAGAACTAGACCCAAGGAACACGGGCTCAGACAAGAGAATGACTCAGGTAGGGAAAGACTTTCAGAGGCTGAAGGCCACGCTTGTGTTCCTTATCCCTGTCAATGATACATTTTCCCGTATATTTCTTTAAAATCTCAACATTGTTTGAGGGGTGAGGTTTTAAAAATTATTCTAAAGAGGGTGAGAATAGCCAAGATAAAAAGGTGGGGTGTTAGGGAGATTTGCCCCCAACAAGGATTAAAACATCACCAAAATATGTTAATTAAGATGATATGGGATTTATGTAAGTAGAAACAGGTGGGGTAACAGAACTAGTAAGAATTCCACAGACAAAACCTGGACAATAGAGGAGAATTGTAAGTGATTAGCTAAGCTGCCAGTCCAAGTCTGGGTCAGCGTCATTTCCCTCGAAGTTAAACACTTAACTTTCTACAGCTTGAGATGTGTTTGCTGTGAATGAGAACTCAGTCAGTTTTTTGCAAAGGAGTGTTTGATACATTATTTGAATGTACACAGAGATCTCACCTCAGCTCTGACCTGTTCAACTAGAGGTTTGTGCCCCCAAGATTTGTGTTTTTTATTTCAACGTATGAACAGTACAAAAATGTATACTGATATTTTAGAAAAATACACTGAAATACAGTTTATGCACATGTAGCCAATTACAATGTGTTAAAATGTCTATGGTGACAGTAGTGTTACACAGAGGCCCAAGTCCCCTATTTAGAGACCTAAGGACACAGAAAACCTTACCTGGCTGTGTTGTGACCCAGACTGCCTTCTTTCTCCTGGGAGTGTGTAGCCTTGGACAGATCCCCTTGTGCACTCACCAGGCTAGGACGCCAGGCTGGCATTGCAGGGCACATGCAGACATGAGAGAATGGCTTCTGATAGAGATGTGGAGAAGGGGGTGTGAGTAAAATGGGACAGAGAAGAGTTATGCTTGGTCTTCCCTCATGCTGCGTTTGCCGGTCCTGTGTCTGTTCTCCCTGTCCTTCTGTTACTCACGTTGGTTCTGTTTTTCTGGTAGATATAGTGCACAGAGATCTAAAGCTGGAAAACATAATGGTTAAAAGCAGCTTTATGGATGATAACAATGAAATGAACTTAAACATAAAGGTAAGAGCCCAGAAACACTGCTCAATATTTGCCTGGAGACCGGCAGCAAAGTGCCTACAGACATCCCAGACACAGTTTGGATTCTTTTAAATCTAAGCCATTTGTGCTAAGAAGTAAAAAATTCACAAAAGAAGTTGTAACTGATAAAAATGATTTCACAAGCTAAGTGATACTACCAAATGTGTTTTTCAAAGTGCATATTCCTTTGGATGATTCTAAATCATTAGTTAATAGCAAGCAAACAGATGCTCTGAATTCTAATTAATTTCAAAATTATGTCTGGTAATTTGATGTAAATGTGTTACAGATTTAGAGAAAAACACACCTTGGCTGTGCTTTTGATACTAAATTAATGCTACAGTCTGTATTTCTCATTGAAATTTTCCCTGGGTATTAATATTTATGTCTTAACCACAATTAATGTGCCAAGTGTTTATTCTTGAAGATTTTATTCAAATTAAGTGTTCCTTAATGTCAAACAAATGATAGAATACATTATTTATTACTTAGCACTTTAATAGTGGCTGCTTTCAAAATGTGTGCAAGTGTTAACTCTAGAATCAAATGTGTCTGCAAGTTGGTGCTGCAGAAGCTGAATCCATATGCAGTAGAAACCGACTCAGCAACCCTGCTGGTGTCCCTCAGAGAATGTTTTTCCTAGTTCATTGTGAACTCCATGCAGGCAAGAACGTCAGTTTATTCTTTGTTGGAATGTGGAAAAGTGTCTGAGACAGAGCATGCTCAGTTAGCTTTTGGCAAACAAGAGCCTCAGTTCTCTCCAAGTAATGGAACTGGGTCGTGAAGGCTTTAGTATGTTTGTATCTGTAGAGATGTTGTGTGGAGAGAGACATATATTATGCTCCATGTGGGTTATTTAAGGAAAGCAATTGATTTAAGGCATAATACACTCTTGTATTCCCAGCACGGAGAGGCTGAAGCAGAAGGATTGCCTTGAGTTTAAGGCAAGCCTGGCTGCATAGTGAGTTTTAAGTTGGCCTGGGCTGCAGAGTGAGACTCTGTATGAAAGGAAAAGAGAGATGGGTTTGGTAAAATCATATTATTTAAAAACATCTCCTTGCACTTTGTAATGCACTGACAGCTTGCATTTAGTGCGAACAGAGAATCCATGCTTTGCTCGCATGTGCCGTAAATGTGCCTCTGTTTCTGCTGTGGGGCAAGGGCATTCCGTCTGAGAGACAACCAAGGGTACATGACAAATATTTAGTAACTTGAGGTGTAACAACCAAGATTTAGAATGGAGCAAGAGACTGAAGTTGCAGCAAAAGGCCTTCAGGCCGTCTGTGGCCAGGTCTTGCTGGAGTGAGCTTTTGTTCTTAGCTCATTTGCTTCATTTCAAGTAATGTAGCAGTTGTCTTAGTATACTTGGTCCTCACAAGGAAATAGTAGGAAGGAAAAACAAGCATTGCTGGTTATACATGTTAAAAAGGAGTCTTAGTGTTGTAACTATTTTCATTTAAACTGTGCTTTTACTGGACCATAACTCCAGTATCAGAAAAATAGATAACACATTCCAAGGCTAGGCTTTTGCAATGAAAGCATATAAACAATAACTTATAAAATCTTTACCAAAAGAATTAATAAAAAGCACAAACGGTCAACATCCTGGGTTCTCTCTACCAAGTTTCTCTGCACTCAGAGAGGTTGGGCAGAGAGGGAAAGTCAAGGTTTTATTAGTAATACAAGGAAAAGTCCATCCCCAAGAAGTGAGGATTAAATGTAGTCACCGTGGATGGAAGTCACTGGGTGGCTGAGCCTGTGTATCTCTCTCAGGTGACTGATTTTGGCCTGGCGGTTAGGAAGCATGGCTCCAGGAGCGAAGGCATGATGCAGACCACGTGTGGTACTCCCATCTATATGGGTAAGTGAGCAGACGCGGGAAAGGTAGAACACCTGAAGTGGGGGTAGCCAGTACCTGCGACCTCAGCATTCAGGAGGCTGAGACAGGAGGATTGCCATGGGCTACATAGTGAGCTCCGATTTATATAATCGCCATGCCAATGCGTGCACAGCGCGTGATTACTTTATTATCTCTTTCCACCAATTCCCCTCTCACGTCCCAGTACTTCCCAGTCTTTCCATCGCCGAACTTAGCTGTGTTTGAGTCATACAGTGGGTACTTATCCGTGTCTTCTGTTGCACAGAGCGGTTTGCTATCTTATGCATGTTGTATCAGTAGTTTATCTGTTTTACTGCCGAAAAGTGTACTTTGTTCATCGCTTTTTCTTGCCTAGTTGATGCATAAAGTTTTTAGATTGTTTGATCTTACTTAGGAAAAGGCTACTTCAGATTCTGATCAGATCCTCCCATTGGCAAAAGACATCTGGTCTGTGGTTACATGGGGAAAATGTATCCAAGCACCCTGAGTTTTCTGCCTGCTTATTAGTTGTCTACACTGATAACAAGTGAGAGAACAAGAGGGAAGACAGATGGTTTGCGGAGCTTTGCTGACTTCCTAAATGGCTCCTTGGCACAGATATTCTGGCTTCTGCTTCCCTGAGGGCTGCAATGACAGTGCACGTAGAAATGCCCCTGATAATTAGGGAGACTGACAATACGGAGGCCGGGAGGCCTAGCGCTGCTGTGGGTGCAGCGGTCGGGCAGCCTTCACTGGATCTCACCTCGGAGTTTGCCTTCATGATAGACACATGGCCATGGAGCAGATCGCACTTTGCTGGCTCTGTATTTAAAGCTTCATGTGCAGCTAAAGACTGCAAAGACACACAACAACTGCAGAAAGAGAAATGGTGTAAATTTTCAATTATTTGGAGACAGATTATTTAATTTGTTAATTATTATAGTTTAGCCTTTTCTCATTTGGCTTCTTTTTATTGTTTTCAATTCCTTTAATCATAGAGAGTAGGGAAGATAAAATTTCATTTATCTTTTAGAATCTGTTATAAAAGTGTGTGTGTGATTGTATTCATACTGGAGAGTGTGCACTCACATGTGAGGGCATTACATGCATGTAGCCAGTGTGTTAGTGGAGGAGACTGGTGTGCTTTCTCAGTAAGAATGCAGATTTCCCACAGGAAGCCTTCTGCAGCGTGCGACTGCAGCTAAGTCTCCGTGGTTTTTTTTAACTTTCATTGACAGAGGGTATCAAATGCCTGCATGACTGGCTCATAGGATTTTGAACACAATTTATTATACAAAACACTGTAAATTTTAATGTTCTTTTGAAGTCTAAACATGTATCTTATTTTCGAGTTTGTGACTTGTTTCTTCTTAATATGTGTAAAAGTAGAAAAGACCTATTTCTCAGTATCATACTGGCTTTTAAAAAGCCACTCACTAGAAAACAAAACCCTAAAACCTCATCTTTAAAGCATGTGCCTTCTTAAGGGTAAAGGCACGGTGCTACTTTGAGAGGCTGTTTGAAGGGACCCTGTTGTGAACACCTTTGTCAATCAGAGAGCCAAGAATTGAGTCACACATACTTAGAACCTCTTCCTGCACTGGGACTCACTGGTGTTTTGTCCCAGTCTTATGTGAATGTGCTTTCTATCTCGGTTTTCTTACTGAGATATGTAAGAAATATGGCAAATAATACATATCCTGTCATTATAGTGCTATGATTTCATAATTATTTTCATTATTCTACTGACGTGATTCATAACCACAATATTATCTTTTCTATGAATCCAGATTTGTACATATTGGCCTTGATTTAAATGCTTAAGTTGTGTGTTTCCTTATATTTGAGGGAAAGTCTAAGATATTACTGTCTTCTGTTATAACTGCACAACCTTTGTAAAATCACTTAATCATTTCCCAGGAATAAAGAACTGCACATTTAGCAGTGCAGTTTATGCCGTTGTCCCATTAGGAGCTAACTGGGAGGAGTGAGGCCTTGGTGACATCAGTTGGAAGGCCTGTACATTATTCATTCAGCATCTGCTGTTGGCTCTTTTCTTTCCCTCTGGAGGAATAAATTACAACTTATCAGCACAATTTTATGCTTTGTATTTAAGCAATTAAAAGTCATTTATTGTATTATTAATATTATTTTGTTTCTGCTTATTTGGCAGCACCAGAGGTTATCAATGCCCATGAGTACAGCCAGCAGTGCGACATTTGGAGCATAGGTGTCATAATGTACCTTCTGTAAGTAGCCTGCCGTTTGTCCAGTATAAATAAAAGGGAAGTCTCTGACCATAGATTGACATAGATTTTATTTTGTTTATTTTTTAATTGTTTTTATTGAGTTATATATTTTTTTCCACTCCCCTCCCTTCCTCTCCCCTCCCCTTCCTTTCTACCCTCTCCCATGGTCTCCACGCTCCCAATTTACTCAGGAGATTTTGTCTTTTTCTACTTCCCATGTCGGTCTCTCTTAGGGTCCTCTTTGTTGTGATTTTAAATGAAAACTAAACAATATATTTTTAAAGGTGTCATGTGAAATCCAATCTGGCTGCTGCCCTGGGCACTCTCTCACTAGCTTTAAGGATGACCTCCTAAATATTTATTTAGTGCTGTAATTCATGACATTCAGTTTTGCTTTGCACTGATCTACAAACGCAAGAGTGTCCCACATATCCGAGTGAAAATCTGTCCTTCCTGATCCCTTGCCCTGGTAGCCATCAGGAGTGGGGAAGTAGCCATCGAGCCCTAGAGCTACCCACATGCACAGGCACAGTGGGGCGTGGGCACAGTTAGGTGGCGGTTGCTCCAGGATTTAGGGAGTGTTTTGTATTTCCTACTTCTCTGAATAACCAGGAAAGCCTTGGTAACTCTTACTCTTCCTTCCCTCTTGCTCTCATGATTCGGTCACATCCTAAGTCCCACAGAGTTTGCCTGTGAGAACCGACTCCTCTCTCTTCGGCTTTATCATGTTGGGATCTTTCTGGCTGCCTCTCCTGCTTCTGCTCACCTTCCGCTTCACCTGCTGTTTGCGCTGCTGGCACCATTGTTGTCCGCAGCATACTCTTTCTGGACTAAAGCTCTCTGGTTGATAATTATCAGATCATCTGGCATGGTGTGTCTGAGCAGATCGCTCACAACCTCACTCTAGCTCGCATTCCCAGGCTTGGCCTGCATGTGTGTTTTCACGTGCCTGCCTTTCTCTGTGATGACTCCAGGCCACTCAATTCCTCACGTTCTGCATTGCATGTTGTCTGTATGTATTGTGTGCAAGCACAAATGTGTGTGTCATGAGTGCATACTCTCTCTGTGAACTTTTCTCCTAGGTTGACCAAACACTAGAGCTTTCTATTTAGATATATATATTTACTATGTATAAACTTTTTCTGAAGTTCACAGAGGATTTAAGGCATCATTTTTTAAAAATCATACAAAATAATAACCCTCAAATTCAAACCGTATGACTGGGACGTTAGTTCAGTTGATAAAGTGCCTGCCTAGCACATGGGACTCCCTGGTTTGATCCCCGGCATTGCATATACCAGGTGTGGTGGTCCATGCCTGCAGTTTCAGCACTAGGGAAACAGAGGCAGGGGGATCAGAACTTAGTTTCCCTTGGCTATATAGTCTGCTCCAGGCTACACGAGACTGTCTCAATATAACAATAACAATACTAATATAGAAACATAAGCAGTAAGTTTTGTTTGCAATGTGTACCTTTGATAGCACTCATTGTGATAAATGAGCAATACACTTTTTTTTTGTTTGTTTGTTTTGAGACAAGGTTTCTTTGTGTAATAGCCCTGGCTGTTCTAGAACTCAATCTGTAGACCAGACTGGCCTCAAACTCAAAGAACTGCTTGCCTCTGCCTCCCAAGTACTGGGATTAAAGGTGTACATCACCACCACCCAGTGAATAATAACATTCTAAAAAAAACAAATTACATGATAATATTACAATATTCTATTTATCATATCTACTTTCCTTGTTTTAAGTTCTGTGAACGACAGTTCAAATTATTCGTCTTTGCATCCGTGGCATGCGATATAACAGTCAGACCATATTCAGAACTCAATACATTTGTTAAATTAAATTAAGTGAATTTTCTAAGAGGTGTTCTGTTAGTGACCATTGTTCCCTCTTTAGTGAATCTGAAGGCTTTAGCGTTGCCGCAACATTAGTTTTATGGTCATGTTGGAGATTTTGCTCTTCCATATCATGTCTAAATACTAACATCACTGTAGTTACATTTTCACAGTTGTGTGAAGTGGAAGACACAGGCAGTAGAAGCCAGATGATGTGATTGCGGCTGAAACTGGGCTGGTTCACATGCATCATTGCTTAGACAGCATGAAGTATGAACGGATTCATAAAGCTTGTGCCGATTAGAACCGTGGGGCAAAAATCCTGAGTCTAGTCTTTAATTAACATGCAACTATTTAAATAAGTCTTTCATTCTCTTAAGACTGCCTATAAAAGTCCATATTAATCTGCATAATGAATCATCACACAATCCATATGGTGTTTTCCACTTTTTGAATTTGCTGTTAAGGAAAGCAAGTGTGTTACCTACCTTTCATTTTCCCCTTTTCCTTAAATATCTAATTGGAATGTTACTACTCCAGAGTGTGGTACACATCAGTGGAATGGCGTCGTCCTTCCTTCACAGAGGATTCTCCCGTAGCTCACCAGGGCCCACTCATTAGTCTGTCTGAGCCCTGTGGCAGCTATAGACCATTCCCTTCTCCATGAGGGTTACTTCCTTGTTTATCAGTTAACCCAGATTCATTTCTACTTAATTGGACAATGATAGCATACGCTCTGAAGGTGAAATTAACATAAATAAATACTCTTTATGGCTCCTCTCCTCTGTTGTCCTGATTCTTATTAATGCAACAGAAAATAATAGGCAGCTTTAAGAGGCATTTTTCATGTCTTAGATTCTCTTTTCTGGACGCGCTAGGAAATTGCTGTCATAAAGTTCCATATGCTGCTGATTGACCAACCATTAGATACATTTTTGCGTAAATAAAATTGCAAAGGACAGAAAAAAAGTGGAAAATTTAAAATCTAGCCCTTAAGCTATAGTTGCTTACAGAGGCTGCTGAGAGACTGGGGACCATGCATAACTCTGCTTGATAACAGGCTCAATGAGCTGGGCCTTAGCTGGCCTGCACTGCTTATAACAGATAGCAAATGTCCACACAACCATTTTTCTGGTTATTTTCTTTTTGTGTTCTCTGGCTTTTAAAATTCCATTTTAAAACTAAGCAGTAGTAAACCAAGTAAGAAGAAAAGTGTCAGAATGAGCTTGAAAAATAAAAAGTATTAAAGCAGGAGTTTGTACAGCAGCGTGACAACTACTGATCCCCTAACAAGAAATTCCTGCAGGAGAAGCTCTCTGCTCCGGACTGTGTCCTTGACTGCTGACAAAGTTTCTTCATCCTCATCGTCATTGTCATAAAATACCAAATTTTAGCTTGATCAGAAAATGTTCACAATTGATCTTTAAAATAAAACTTAGAAAATATAACTGAAGAAAGTCAGTAAAAATACAAAATGTAAAAGACTTAGACTTTATTATACTGAGAATAGACTGTACCTTGGCAAGCATAGTGGAGTAATGCCATTCTATTTTTAGTAAAGGGGGAAGGTCTGTGCCTGAGAGTTGAGGCATTGCTGTGCCAAGATACCTTCTGCCTGGGTATCCCTGGACTTACCTGCTGGCTGTCTTTAGGGCTGTCCTTAGATGTTGGGATTGTTGTTGATGGTTAGGTTAACATTTACTGAGAATGTACCCTGAACTCAACTCTGAAGAATACTGTTAGAGCTCTGGCCAAGATCTGGACTCAGTTTGGTTGGTTTGCCCCAAGCTTGGCTAAAAAGAAACCAATAAAATAGTCCCTGTGCTACAGATGCAGGCAGTCCCATGTTTGCTCTACCCACAGTGCTTGGGCTGTGCTGGTGTTGGCTTGGTGTTTACCCAGCATCTGCCCTTTCTCACTGATGGCTTTCGTCCTTGCCTTCTTTTGAATACTATTGACACAATTGTGCCTGTTTCAATACCTTTTGTCTGAGACTCAGAACCTAGAGAATTCCCAGGATTATTCTTTGGTTTTATTTTATTTTATTGTTACCATTACTAACATTTGATATAGTATTTCCAACAGACAAAACTGTTGCCTAGTCTATTAACTCTTACGAGTGTTGGCAGTCTCTGATAACCCTTTATGTGCTCCTGTAATCTGGTGTATAGTATGAATTTTAAGGGGCAACCTTCCTTTACGCTTGCCACTGTTACTATGCACTTAACCCTCGCACACCTTCCTGCACCCTAGTGTCTCCCCACCCACAGAAGCCTGGGGCATTTGTAGATCTGGGGTCTCAGTGCGTGCCTACTGAGATGAGACCAGCACTGAGCTGCATGACTCCATTGCTTCCACTCTCTAGTCAGAGAGGACCCTTTTCTTTCATTGGTTACTTTCCTACAAAGCATCACTGCTTCTAAGTCCTGCAGAAAGTTAATTTTTAATAATCTTACATTGAAAACATTTGAACAAATGACTGCCTTTGTTTAGACTGTGTGGAGAGCCACCGTTCTTGGCAAACTCGGAGGAAAAGCTCTTTGAATTAATAAGAAAGGGAGAGCTACAATTCGAAGATCCAGTCTGGGATTCCGTAAGTGATTCTGGTGAGCATGGATTTGTCATTATTTACTAAAGCAAACAATTAATATAAGAAAATTGACTACTAGTAAAAGTTTTGTAAATTCCTGGTTAATCATAAAAATCTACTTTAGATTCAATGATATTTGCTTGTAGAAATAGTGATATCTTCACTGAGATTATTCATGGTCAAAACTTCCAGAAACAAAATAAAACAAAAAATACCAACTAAAAACTCAAGTGGAAACTTGCCGTTGTGCATCCGGTTTTCACTGTAAATCATTATTTCAGATCGTTCACCAACAGAAGGTGTTCATTTCTGTTTACTAGGCTTTTGTATTGAAGATACTTGGCATCCTTTGTATTATGCAATCAAAACCTAAATAAATGGGAAACGATTTATGTTTGCTTTGCTTTATTTTTGTTAGCAGTGTTGGGGGGTGTCTCTCTCTGAGCTGTCCCAATATTTTGGCTTGTCTCAAATTTGTGTACTCGAACAACCCTCCTGTCTCAGCCTCTCAAGTAGCTGGGGAGACCAGCCTGTGTCACCATGTCCAGCTGATGTGTGGCTTTAACTGAGGTTAAGAGAAGTAAGATTTTAATGGTTTTCTCCCCTTTATTTGCAGCAAAAAACGTTCTGAAACAACTTATGAAAGTAGATCCTGCTCACAGAATCACAGCCAAGGAACTTCTGGATAACCAGTGGTTGACAGTAAGTTATGACACTCCCCTTTTCTGACAGCACTCATTTGATCCAGTCTTGGAGTCTTGAAACAGTCAATTAGTTTCATACTTTGACAAGTTGAAAAGGAGTAGCGAGTCTTGACACGTTTCTGAAATGGGCAGTTCCAAATGGTTCCGACTGTCACCACAGTTGCTCGTGTGTATTTATAGACATTCAAATGAACTTTGTGTGTCCTTTGTCACAGAGGCTTCGTGTCCAGTAGAACAGAGCTGAGAAATGTCATATGAAGTTTGGTGCAGAGTGAAGCAGTCAGGACAGGTTCCAGATGTAAAGCTCTGTCCTTTGAGTAGAGAGTCTTTGGGGAACCTTGGGAAACACGTTTCCAAATGTCTTCATCACCTGGACTGAACGATTTAGTCTTTATTTGTTTGCATGTTGCTCTCCACCATTAGACTACAAACCTTGATGCAGACACTTTGGCCTCTGCATTGCTATGCCAGAACAGGACCCAGTCACAGCTGGAATTTGGGCAAGGCGCTCTTGAATCTTTAGCTGGAAACATTGCTATCCAGTTAAGTGTGTCTTTCGTCCCCAGTTTTCTGTGTTAGTCAACCTGACAGCTAATGAGATGTGAAGAAAGTGTGCAGTCTCCTCCCAAATGGAGCAGCCATGGCATTTTTCATGCCTTTCTTCTTTCCTGGTGACTTGGAACATAATGGTTGGTGATTGGGTAGCCATCCTGGACAACAAAGCAGAGCTACAGCTGGGGTTGGTGAACAACAATAAAATACCGGGTGCCAGGGCACATAGTTCACTAAGTCACCATACCCAGTCATTCTGGAACTTTTTGTTTTAGCAGAAAGTAAATTTCTTTTATCTTTATGGTACTTTGGAATATGCAAGCAAGCCTAATTCTCAATATTACAATTATCAATAAATAATTAATAATGAGTGATTTCTTTTGAGTAAACAATTCACTGTTATTAGATCAATAGAGATCGCAAGAAAAGCGTGAGATTTGATACTAGAAGTTACTAGCATTATATGAGGTCATTATTGACAGTATTCACTGAAAAGTAAATATATATTTAGATAGTCACTGTTTTAGGTACCAAGAACACAAATACAATTATACTTGAAATTAAAATTATGTGTGTACTAAATTCTTGAAGTCATTCCGGGCATTAGGTGGACAATGACTTAGAGATAGAGAATTTGGTAGCTATTGAAGCATCATTTCTGAGAGGTGATGGCAGTTTAGATATGGTAGTAACAGCAGAAACAGAGAAACACGTGAGCTACAGGATTTAGGCGTGTGAGTGATAGGGCTGTGTTGTAGTTGAGTGGAAGGGCATTTGTTCCGCTGGTTGAGTGTGGTTCCATGCACTGAGATGACAGCTACAGAGAGTAGGTTCTCCCTGTGGGGCGTGGGTGGTGCATCAGGAGCTCTGAGTTAGGTGGTGTTTAAAATATTATGTTATAGACAAGTAGCTACGGATCTGAACTGCAGTTGTAAACTGGAGAATCGTGAATACATAGATGCCGTGTAAAACCACAGGCTTAAGAGATAAATTAGGAATCAAGCAAAGACAGAAGAGGCCCCATAGCATGCTGTTAACACTGCAGCGTCTAGAAGAGTCCCACAGAAGTTTAGATGCCATAAATATGTTGTGGTAGCAGTTTTAAAATTCTCTAATTTTCTTTTTACAATTTGGAACCATTTCTTTGAATAACAATTCTTTTTCTTTAAGGCTAAAACATAGTTTTCTCTCAAGAATATGATGTATCTGCCCTCTTCTGTAACTATTTTGATCCCTTCCAGGATTCTGTGCCGTAATTATTTCTGGCCGAGCAGCTAGATCATTGTAAGAAGTACGCAGTAGATCTGTAGTACGGGAAAGTAAGTTGTAAAACAGATGGCATGCTTTAGAAAGTTGTCTCTTTTCAGCATCACACAGCATTCGGGCTTGGCCATTTAATTATTTGTTTTCTAATTAGTACAGCTTTATTTCTGGCTTTGGTCATTTTTCCAGAAGTCTCCATTTTCGAGTCTCTAACATTTGTCTCTCTGAAGCCTTTGCCAAATGGATGAAAAGTGACAGATACTGAGTACTATATTGGACTCTCCTAGTTGAGTGCATGAAGTTTAGCATGCTGGCATTTTCCAAGCTTCTGAGAGGCATGACTCGTTTCTTCCTAACACTGAAGTTTCCCTTCCTGTAATTCACGTGCTGTTTGAAATCGTCTAAAGTGAGCAAGACGGTTCCCTCGGAGCCTCACTGCTTCGTATCAGAGCCTGCTTTTCCTAATACCTTATGCTTGGTAACAGCTTCTTTTTGCAGAGCTTTATTAGACAAAAAAGTGTTTGTAGTTTAGCCTATGTATTGTGCATTTTGGAGCATGGGATGTATCTTAAAAGTATCCCAAGAAAAAGAATTATTTCTTTTTCCATACATTCTATACAGTGAACAGAATTTCAAATAAACGCTCACTACCACCGTGGTTCCAAAAGCTGAATGGTAGATGTGAAAGCAGCAGCCAAGGTGACCACGGTCAGGGGCAGGGTTTGAAGAGCCCTCCTCCCACTAGGAATGCGCTGGTATTTTCTGCCTGCTCTTCTGCTTCTTCTTTCCTAGCAGCATGAGATCAGGAAATGCGTACTTCTTACTAAGCCTTTGCGTGGCCTCTCACTCTCTTCAAGTCCCTAGGTCACAGGTTAACACCAAGAATTTACATTTTTAAAACACATCTCTAAGGAATTTCCTCTGACCCTTCCATTTGAAGACAACTGGCATAAAGAGAATATATATTAGGAGAATTATCTTATGCTGTGGCTTTAAACGAGAAAGCTTCCAGTTCTGAGCATTACTAGAATTTTTCTTTCAAGAGTTTTTAATACATGCTGCTAGGTCACAGATCTACTAGCAGTGCCCCCTTTCCTAGAAACCCGGCCCAGCCCCCCGTGGTTCTCTCTCAGGCAGGATTGGTAAGAAAG
The DNA here is from genome assembly GCF_982192425.1 of Myodes glareolus. Taxonomy (NCBI): domain Eukaryota; kingdom Metazoa; phylum Chordata; class Mammalia; order Rodentia; family Cricetidae; genus Myodes; species Myodes glareolus. The sequence continues at coordinate 95,437,113 of NC_142032.1, forward strand.
GATGCTGTACTATGGGCTTTGTAGTCTCTCCCTCCTGCAGCTACAGGATAAATTTGTGGTCCTACCTAGTTCTGCCCCTGTGCTCTTGACAAGTAGGCCAGCCTAGATCACGTGGTATGGAGAAGTCAGAACCCCCCTTTGTTCTTTGGAACTGGAGGATATGTCTGTCCCTTCAGGGCCCCTGCCACACTACACATGATGTCGTGTTGTGTGGTATTTTGTGTTCTGACAAACAAAGTTGGCCTCGAGATCAGAGGGCAGAGCTAGCCACTAGTCAGCCATAGAAGCCAGGCAGTGGGAGCACATGCCTTCAATCTCAGCACTCAGGAGGTGGAGACAGGAACTGATAGAGTGGGGTGAAGACAGGATCTCAGCCATTGGGGGAGCTGGACCGAGAGAGGGAGGAGGCCTGGCGACAGCTCCTGCTTCTCTGCTCTTTCCGGTCCTTACCCCAATATCTGACTCCGGGTTTTGATTAAGATTATTTAGACTAACACTTCAGTGATGTAATGTAGCTCCTCCAGAAGAAAAGACTGTTTTCAAGGCCGTGTTGTGCTGCCTCTGGTCCTGATGCTGTGTCTTCTAATATTCTCCCACTGGACCATGGCTCTCAATGGTTGCGAGGCCCTCTCCTACAAAAGTTTATCCTCATAGGTTGTTAGGTGTCAGCTCCCACTACAAACTATCTATTGTTTCTTTACTGCTCAACACTCACCGCTTGTCAGGTCTAAGCTAGATAATGAAAATGGAGTATACAGAAAAGGTGTGGTCTCTGCCGTAAGGAACTTGCAATCTAGTCAAGCAAGCAAGCAATATATAGCATACATGGCAAGGAAGAAGACACAGGGAATTTTAAATGGTCAGAAGTAGAGGCACGGATGTTATGAAGCCAGGAAGTTCAATCTGACAGGTAGATGAGATACTGAAGGAAATGAATGGGGAAGGAAACCAGGGGAGTAAAGGAATTGAATCCCAGGTCAAAGAGTTTTACCTTCACTCTGTAGTAAACAATTCTGTGTGGGACTGATTTGCAAGATGACTGGTTTTAAGTAAGTTAATATCCATTTAAATATTGACCCCTATCTTAACAAGTATCATTTGACTTTACATTTTCAGCACTGTCAGGACACAAAGATGAATAACACAATCTCTTCCATAAGCCATTTCCCATGAGTTGAAGTACGTACTTTGCTCTGTGACCACAGTCTGCAGAGGCACTAGTGACCAAGGTTAAGGGCCAGTTCCAGGATAGTCTCTCCCGCTGTGCCAGCAGGGCCCTTGCCCATTGATTTACACATTGTTATTCAAGTTTTAGACACTAGCTTTTGACCTTTAGCCTTGATAACCACACCCATAAGAGGATGGTCATGTCATGGCACCTAACTCATTGTGGGCTACTTTTTCCTCCTATATATTTTCATCCTAAACATTTTAGAATCCCTTCTGCCATCCTACTACATGGTTTTTGTGAATTCTAAATTATTCTATCCATACATATGCATGCATATATGAATATGTTGTTCCATCTCTAATTAATGAAACTTTCAATAAAATTATGTTAGGAAGAGGTTCATAAACCAGGACACCAGATTTAGTCAGTGTTCAGTCACTGATAATTACTCACTCAAAATTGAAGGGGACCTGTGGGCCAGTCTGGTATTGTCTGTCTGTGGGTTCTCCATATCTAATAAAGACACAGGCAGATTTGTAAAGAGGAATCACATCCTGCTGCTCATCAGTCATACACAATTTGAGAATAACTGGGATAATAATTTGAGTTCATCAAAGGGAAGATAACTTTAAACCCAAAATTTTATATCCATCCAAATGATCATTGACATGAAAATAAATGTGAAAGTTTAATAAACAAGACCTCAGAGAGTCCAGCACAGAGGCCCACACTCAGCACACTTGCTGGAAGTGTTAAAGGGAGCTATATGCATGGGTATCTTTACATAACTGGAGGAAGGGTTATTGGTGTCTGAAGCAAAACAATAAACAATGCCAAAGGAGAAAAATGTTCATAATAATCCAGAATTAAAAGTTCAGATAATATGAATATCATCTCAACATTAGGAACACTGTGGAGGGAGTGTAATCATGGACTCTCAAAAAGATAGAAAAGGAGACTACATAGATAATGGGGTTTAAATACTGAAAGATTAAAAGGAGGTACACAGTGGGACAATTGAAATAACAAACTCATATGGTAGAAACATCTCCTAATTTAAAAATAATTATAAACAAATTGATTTAAATGCTCTTTTAAAGATATATCATCAAGTTGAAATTTTTTAAAATCTATTTATCAGAAACACACTTGTTTTAATCCTTTACTAAATTTTCTTTGACTATTCCATACATGTGTGTAGGTAATGCATTCTGATTTCCTGACCTTAAAATTTCAGGGGAAACCCCAACAGAGTAAACCAATATAAAACAATTGAAAAAGTGAGACTTGGTGTGGAAATGGGCCAAGGATACAAAGGCAGAGCAAAGCCTAGCAAGGAAGTCTTTTAAAGGATAACAAAATAGATAAACTGTTAAGAAATAAATTTATTCATTTATTTAACGTGTATAAGCGTTTTCCTGTGTATGTCTGTGTGCCATGTACATGTGTCCACATGGTGGCTCAAAACCTTTTGTAACTCTAGTTCCAGGGGCTCTGACGCCTTCTTCTGGTTTCCTGGGGCATCACATGCATGTGGTGCACATACATACAAGCAGGCAAGAAGTTACGTACGTAAAATAAAATAAATTTTTAATGAAAAGTGTTTTTCTTAAAGATTTGTAGTTCTCCATGTATTCTGAATACAAGCCCTTTGTCATCTATATATAAGCACACACGCGAATGCATATATGTGTGTATAATTTCCCCTTTGTCTGTTATGTATTTTTTCCACTTCCAAGTACTGTCTTTGGTGAATAGTTATAACTTTGGTAAAAATTGCATGTATCATTTTTTTGTATACTTAATAGACTTTGCGCCCTTTACAGTAACTTCCTAGCCCCCACCCCACGGCCCTGAAGACAACCTTCTGTGTTTCCCCAGAAGCTTTTCTAGTTATAACCTCACTTTTCACACATGTTGTAATATAGAAGTCAAGGTTCATGATTCCTCACGACAGGATAGCCAATGGTCTCGGCAATGTCATTTTGAATGAGAAAACATTCTAAGGTCTGATCCTTATTTTATCAAGTTAAAACAGCTAAAGAAACATTCCACTTTGAATACACACAGTATCATTAAAATCTAAACAAGACATGGAGGAACTGGCAGTCCCCTCAGGAGGACAGGGTGGAAGGAACAGAGTGGATGGATGCCATTTAGTATTGGTTTTCAGCTGGTATCGTCACACCCCAGAGCTGCACTGCATTATAACTGAGAGGATAAGTGGAAGAAATTCTTTGGCTGGATTAATGATGAAAATGCATTTTGGACAACAAGGATATAAATGCAGTTCCAGTGTACCCAAAGCTCAGGAAAAAGTATTTAGGACCACATAATAAAATAAATCACAAAATGATTTAAATGTTCTACCTTCTAAGAATTTAAATAGTTCTTTCTTCATTTTTTTTTTTTTGGAAGCAAAGACATAAAAACATCTCACTTCTGAAAGATTTCCCCGCAACTCATTAGGTTCATTTGCTTCCTGAACACCAACACAGACAATTTGAATTGTCTTTGGTACTACATAAATTATATATAGATTATATATACACATATATATATATAAAGTAATATTGAAGACGGCATGAACTATGCCTACCTTTTCTTGTGATATGGACGAAGCTGATTTAAGGGGAAAGCATGGAGAGGATTAGTACAGATCCTTGCTCAGGCAGAGTCAGGGTCCTTGAAACCTATTCCTCAAGCCATCCCTGTCCACATGTGCAGCCGGGTGTGATGCCCCAGTCTGGAGTGTGTTGGTCTGAAGGCTCAGCTCTGTAACAGTAATTCCCCGGGCTCCTACCTCCTGAGGGCTGGAGCACCAGCACTAACTCATCCACTTGCTGGCTGCTACACTTGTGAGAAATCGAGGGACCAACTGTGTTCAACAGAAGCAGCAAACTGAAGCCTACCTTAGTGGCTGCTGTTGCCATCCAGGCCATCATGGGGGTTGATTATTCAGTGCTGGTGTGGCTCTCTACAGTTTGTACATGCTTCTTCCTGCTGCTCACATTGCTAATTAGTTCTATGAAATCCATGGCATTGTGTAGTAAGAGGTCGCTTGTTTGTTCCCGGCTGCTCAGTCCCAAAGTAACCACACAGAAAGTGTATTAATTAAATCACTGCTTGGCCTATTAGCTCTAGCTTCTTACTGGCTAACTCTTACATATTAATCTAACCTATCTCCATTAATCTGTGTATTGCCATGTGGCAGTGGCTTACTGGCAAAGTTTCAGCATCTGTCACTGGTGGGGCTACATGGCTTCACTCTGACTCCGCCCTTCTTTCTCCCAGCATTCAGTTTAGTTTTCCCTGCCTAGCTCTATTCTACCCTATCATGTCAAGCCAGTGTCATTATTAACACTAACATTAATTCACAGCATACAGAGGGGAATCCCACATCAGCGTTGCCCATGGTAAATGGTTTAAATGGTGAACAAAACAGGAAAATTAACATTTTACTCTCTTTCCTCTCACACTACACAAATAGGTTCATAGTCTGTAAACTGCTCTTTCCCCCTTAAAATATATTGGAAAAATTCTCCTAAAAATGTACAATGTTGTATTTCAAACTATGGATGTTCTATAATTTTGCAAATTTCCCCTTATAAACATGAGATATGTGAATTGTTTCATATCTTTCCTGTTAAAATCAGTGGCTCAGTGAATGTTCTCATAAATATAGTTTTGTGCATTGTGTTATGTTAGCATACCTATAGAAAAAGTTCTGAATGATGGGATCACTGATCAGAGGGACTTCATGTTGCACGTTTTGATAGGTTATCAATGATTTGCCTGCTATAGGAAGAAAGTAAATACGACTCTTTGGGTCTGGAGTAGGACTCAGCAGTCAAGAGTGCTCATTCAGCACCCACATTGGGCGTCTCACAGCCCCTTGTACCCCTAGCTCCCAGAACTCCAGTGCCCTCTTCTAGACTCTGCTGGACTCTAGAAACCTACACACACACACACACACACACACACACACACACACACACCTAAAAGTAAACCTTTAAAGAAAGAAATAGAATTTGGTTACACCCTCATGAACACAGGTTATCACATTTTAATTTATTCAAACTGTTATGTAAAAATCAGTACCTCAGTTTTTGGACTGGGCTTTATTAATTTTGTAAAGTTGAGTATCCTTTTAAATACTTTTAATAAAGTGTTTCACTTTTTTGTTGAAAAATTTATTCCTAGTAACATGGAATAGTAATGGAAATGTCCTAGCTGTTTTCAGAAGTAGAAACTGCTGAGAAGCCAAAGTTCCAGAGTGTCTTCCAGCTTTGCCGATTTTATTTCCTCACATTTTACTGCAGCTTACACGTCTAGTTCATGAGAAGTCCTTGTTAAACATACACTATTTACAGAATAATGATAGGTACTCTTTGAAAGTCAGACTTCATTAGTTGAGGGAATACCACTTAGTCTCCATTTGTGGAGCTAGCCACTAAGGCAAAGAATCAAAGCCTTAGCAATGACCAAATGATCATTGCTTCTCTGTGAGCACACCCCTGCCTAGTTTTTCCATACTAAAACATATTGGCCTGTTGACTGTGCAGTGGAAATACTCTAGCCCAAAAGGTCTCTACTTGGGGCAGCCTCCAGTTATCAAATGGTCACTGCTGCCTTGGAAGTGAAGAGTTCAGTGTCTGACCTGGATTTAGCCAGCAAAGAAAATTCCTCAGCTATCACTGCCGTGCTGATGTGACGTGCAGTCTAGTGCCTGCTGTCAGTTCTAGCCCATTTTCATTTGTTTCTTCAGCAGGTTAGTTTGTTTATAGTTGGTTACGCCGAAACACCCACAGCTATAGACCATCACTTACTGGTTAGTCTACGTATCTGATGCAATTTCTCCTTCAACTGCTAACAAGTGAATGGGTTTTAGACAAAGACAGCATGGACTTCACGTCCCAGTGTCCAAGTGTCCAAGCTTGCTAGCAGAAGTGAGTACTGGAGGCAAGTGGTTAACTTTCTAAGTGGTGGAGTGTTTGTGATGATGATTCTATTTTAGAACCCTTTCCCTTCCTCACAATCTCTTTGGATTGAGAAATAGAGCAATTTCTTTGAATACAAAGGCACTCTCACCATATAGTGTTAGCCACTGAGCTCTTGGGTAGGCTTATAGGCGATCTTGGACACTTAAAAGCTCGCTAGAGATAAGGATTTAAGATAATGTAGGTCCTTACTCTACGTGATGACACAGGGATGTGAAATGACAGCACAGGGTGAAACTCTGCAAAACGATCTTAACTAATTGGGGAAAAAGAATCTATGTCCAAACATCTCTATTAAAACCCTAAATATAAAAACTTTCTGCTCATTGTAGACGTATGTAAAGGTGAAATAAATTCAGGCCAATGTACATATCATACATTACAGAATTTTAGAGCTGTGAAGACAGCGAGGTTGGTGGTGGTGTTGGTAAGCATCACCAAGATTGGTTTGTGCAGTCCGGCCTTCTTGCCCTAGCAGTGACCTTATGGAGTGAGGGTCAGTGTTGAGTCTGGCAAACTCGCCTGCTGTTTGCTGCATTTTATCTGTTTCCAGCATTGTATTCTTGTGCTTTCTATGTCACGAGACTTCTCTGGGAGTTCTCTGCAGGCATCCTTCCTCAGCAGCATTTCCATCCTTTCTGGTACTTGTCAAATTTGTGTCTTCTACTTCCTTTGGCTGCAGATGAGGGAGTGTCAGGGTCCCCATCACAAATTATTTCTTCTGTTATTCTACCTCTGTTTGATTCAAATTTTACTCTTAGTATCTACATTTTCTTTTATTTGCTACACTTTTATCTTTATTGACTAATTCCCTGGAGACAAGGAGACAGATGAATGAACTGACCAGCAGATACCTAATATCCAGGAACAAATATACTTTGAAAGAAGTGACCCAATTGATCATTGATTGTGATGGGCACCTGTTTGGTGTGGGCTGCAAAGCCAGCAGTGAGGTTTGCAATTTGTATAATGACATTTCATATACCATGGTGTGTGAAGTCTGAACTGTGCTCTTGAGAGACTGATGCTGTTAGTTAAACCATGATAACTAAATATTTGCTCATCAGGACTTTGCATAGCAAAGATTGGTATATAATAATATATAACATTATTATATTATAATAAACTGCTGTCATACTATGCAGCTCGCATGTGAGCTCCACCGTGGCTATTGTCTGTTTGGGCATGGTCATGTGCAGACGGGCTTGTCTTGCTAAGGCATCTGTGAGGTGATTTACAGGGCATCAGGCATTCCCTTTGTTCTCCCTATCAGGATAGGCTGCATGTCCTGTGATAAAGAATGACTTCCAAGTCCCACTGCTTAGGATCTTCCATTACAAATTGCTGGCAGGACTAGGAGTTGCTTTGTTCTTAGTCAGGGCTAAGAGAGGCTCCAGATCTTTGTGGGTACCTAGTTGGAGTGGGGAATGTGATGAATTATGTAGTACCTCCCAAAATGTGTCACCTAAAAGTGATATATGTATTCTGACAAAGTGACAAATCCTGTTCAGAGAGAGTAGAGGGGTGAAACCCACAGTATCCGAAGAGTTAACCTGGGGATATTTATTTGGATAGGACTGAGGTTACAGACAGTTATGTTGGCTTGTATCTTTGCTAATGAGAGAATTAAATTGAGCCCAGGATGTGCACATCCAAAGCCTAGGAGCCTGGGAGCTGTGGATCCTGACAGAGTCAGGATGACTCTAAGAAGCTGCAAGCCCTGGAGGTCAGAACTCAACCCAACGAGCGCTCCGAGGCGATCAGGATTTCAGATGGCTCCAGTCTCCCTTGGCTGCCGCCTCAGCCCAGTGTGTGCTCCAGCTCTAGGGGCACCTAATAGAGATGACTTTTAAATTGGGCCTTGAAGGTGGTGTAGGCCATGGTTGTCAGAAAGGGATGATAAATCGGGGGCAGAGGAGACATGAGCACAGCCAGTGTAGAGTACTCAGATGTCAGGAAAAAGGCAAGGGTCTGACCTCCTAGGAGGCAGAAGAGAAGAGCTTGGGACTCAGTCTCCTAATGATCTCTTGCTATTACCATTCTCTTCTTGATGCTGGTCTATTTTTAACCGTGACTATATTAAACTCAATAAATCCTCTACAGTATATTTAGATGACTGCCCTGGATGTTCCCTGTCTCATGGTTTTCTGTGCCATTACAGTGTAACACTTAAATCTACCTACTTACAGAGACTGCTTAGAATTGCTACATACCTGTGGTCTCTTTTTAACCTAAAGGTAATCCAAGCATCCCCTCCAAATGTTCTCTAACAGTTTGAATTAGAATAAAAAAGTATTAAGTCAAGCAGGCACCATATCAGCTTACATCTGTGTGTCTTGGCACATTTGATGGGGTATTTGTGAGACAGAGCTAGTGTGGAATGGCCAGTTTTGGTTTGATACAGTCGTAGCTGGAAGAGGAACAGCTCACTGAGCACGTTAGAGCCAAACGGCCACATTATACAGAAACATTCCAGGCAAGAGCTTTCAAATTGATGATCTATATTCTTAGACACAGTGCTTACCTAACTAACTGAGTGTGGATGTTTTTCTAGACATTTGGTGTTCTGTAGACTCACCTTTAGCGTTGCCCCCACTAACTTTTGGGCAGTGTCTTAGCAGTTTTTTAAGAACAGTGCTACCGGGGTCTTGGCGGCCACAGCATTGTCATGTTGTGTCCTTGGCACAATCGGGCTACATTTACTGCTTGATGGCTTGAGAGTGGTTTCCTCTAACCTCATTCACATCACAAGTGAGCCTCTGTGGAGCAGGGAGTGTGAGCAGGGAACAGACACTGAAAATTTTGCTTCTTACTTAGCTTTATAATTTTTCCATATGACTATCACTGATTTGGGGAGAACATATTTGGAAAGGTTTAAGAAATTTTCAATTATCTGAACTGTTTATAGCATAAACATTTGTTTTTAATATTAGGGCAATACAGTTTCTTCAGCGAGACCAACCAATGTATTAGAAATGATGAAAGAATGGAAAAATAACCCTGAAAGTGACGAAGACAACACGACAGCTGAGAAGACGAAGCAGCCTGCGAAAGAAAAGTTGAAAAGTGACCAAATCAGGGGAAAGGTCCTCGATGTCAATGACAGTCCATCTGCAAAGGCAGCAAAGCAGGTAGGGAGAAGCTCTGTGGCAGGCTCCGTGGCTCAGTGCTCGCTCACGGGGATCTTTGTGCAGCTCCGTCATTTCTCTGTTAGTTGCTAACAAAGACCTGCATCATTCAGCAGGTGAGGTCTTTCCGCCTTCTAAGCCATGCCATTTAGCAGCAGGACCTCATATTTAAGATCAGTGGCTGTTCGGAGTGGGGGTGTCGGCTTTTCTCTGTGAGAGAATGCATGCAGATTGAGCTTCCCTAATCTGAACACCCAGCAATTTCAGATGAAGGACACTCAGACTTTAGTAAGTGTTGTAGGCTTTGGGGCCTAAATAGCCTCTGTAATGAGTCCTCAACTCTGATGGTGCCGCACGGACACTGCCACAGCCGGCCACGCGTGAACATGACTTAATTCTGCTAGGCCTTTTCTGGTGAAGCAGATGGTATGCCAGATTTGACCCATGGCTCCAAATTAATAAGTTTTGTACTCTACCCAGCTATGGAATTTAGAATTGGCTTATGTATTATATGCAAAGGGTAGTTATTATATTATACAATTATTTGTATATTGTTTCATAAAGTCCCAAACTTCATAGGTTTGTCATGTTACCTGATTAGATCTAAATACTTTCATGTCTGTGGCAGGGTTTTGTTAACATTTGATTCTAGGTTATAGTCTATTAACTGGATATCTGTTGTTGGGGTTTTCTGCCCTGCCCAGTTTCCACAGTAGTTAAGTCCCAAAGAAGTCATACAGAGGTCTACATTAATCACAAACTGATTGGCCCATTAGCTCAGGCTTCTTATTAACTCTTATAACTTATATTAACCCATTATTCTTATCTATGTTAGCCACAATGCTCGGTACCTTTTTCAGTGAGGCAGTCACATCTTCCTTTTTCTGTGTCTGGGCAGGACTGCGGAGGAATGGGCTTCCTCCTTTCCAGATGTCTCCTCTACTTCCTGTCTGGTTGTCCCGCTTATACTTCCTGCCTGGCTACTGACCAATCAGCATTTATTTAAAGCATAATTGACAGAATACAGAATTGTCCCACACCAAATATCCAGATGGTTTGCCCAGAGAACCCCTTCCCTATTTTTTATATTTGTCAATATGGTTTTTTTTTCTGTTTGGGTTTTCTCTCCTCTGTCTGTGTCCTAGCTCTTATTTAAACTCTGCATCCTGTGCTCTGGGTAGTCCAGATTTCTTCACTTGTTGTTGCTTTCCAGTTTCCTGTAGCCAACAGATAGGCAGAGCACAAGGGGACTGTCCAGGTGGGCTCTGACCCATGCCCGGGAATGTGCGGTACTGCTGGACCCACTCCAGGCCAAGATTTCTGCCAGAACCTTTCAGAAGGGGCCTGGGAGAGTGACTGCCTGGCTGGGGAATTCTGTGTCTACTGCATAGTAAATGCCTGGATAAGAAGCTTAGCATTGTGACTTAGATTGTGTGAAAGAATCACACTTTTACGATAATGTAAACATAAGCTTATTGAATTCCCTTCTTGTTTCATCTGACAACAACTCCTACCTTGCTTAGCACAATGTGTATTTTATATTCTCTTTAAAAAGTTATATCCTTAAACTCATGTTTACATTTCTTTTTGTTGAACATAGTTTGAAGATTTTCTGTTTGCCAATGTAGCAGCACATGCATAGTTACACATATACACATCCATAATACAGTATTTGTGCATGTTGGTGTAATACATATATACATGCATCTATACGTACACATACAGAAATATACACACTGCACATATTTCATGGGGTGCTGGGTTATTCTGTGTTTATTAATGAATGTGATATAAAATCCACTTGTGGGTCAAGGGTACCCCATTTCCCTTTCCATTTCTCTGTCATGCTTTCTTCTCCATCCCAGTCATCCTGCAAATTGCGGGCTAATGTGACCTGTTCTGGTCTAGGTTACTTCTCCTAAAGAAAAAAGGGATTGGAATATGAGTTTTGTCACCTGTTACTAGGACTTTAGTCACAAACCTGAAAAGATAGCATTTCATTTCAGCAAGAACAGCTGTGCCGCCCTCAGGGCTCCTGGCATCAGTTAACAAGGGCTGGGCCATGGCAGCGCTGGAGTGGGAGCTTACGGGTGCTGACAGTGGGGGTTTGTCATTACTCCAGGTAATGATGTAACCCAGGCAAAGCTGGGGTGGGTCCTAGAGGAGGTGGACATTCTTCCAGCCTTGCTTCCCTAGAAGGCAGGCCTCTAGCACAGCCTCTCTCTGTACTCCAAGTCTGCCCAGTGTCAGGAGAGCCCTCCCAGTAAATTCTCTGAGCATAGTGTCATCTGGCCACAAAGACCACTCCAGATACTTCCCTGCGTGGGTCCAGGCCAAAACTGTTTAATTAATAACCAGAAACTGGGAATTTAAACAGTTACTTCTGAGGCTGCAAAGAGAGGAGCTATGAATTACAGTTCTACTACACCCGAGAGTTTAAACAGTGTTCTTCACTGTAGGCGGAGATCCAAATAATCACACAGACACTGTACTCATTACAACTGTTCAGCCAATGACTCAGGCATATTTCTAGCTAGCTCTTGAATCTTGAATCAACTCATTTCTATTAGTCTGTGTATTGCCAGAAGGCTGTGGCTTACCGGGCAAAGTTCCAGCATCTGTCTCCTTCAGAAACTACATGGCATCTCTCTGAATCTGCCTACCCTCTCTATATATCTGTTCAGATTTTCCACTTGGCTTTATTCTGCCCTGCCATATGCTGAAGCAGCATTATTCATGAACCAATGAAACAACACAGATACAGGAGGACATGCCACACCACTCCATGACTCCAAAGCCACCCTAAGACTCACCAAGGGAGTAACAAGACTACCACAATGGCCAGACGTGCATCTTGTGCCTAGTCTGATTAGCAGCAGCTGCCCACCCAGCAGCTCAGCCTGACTGTAGAACACAACCAATTCAATTGTCTTGTCAGAAAGCAGAATAAAGCCAGTACAAAGGTACAATGTAGCCATCTAAAGATCTTGAAAGCAAACTCTGTTGATCAGTGACTTTTCCAGTGAGGGTGGCCACCATCATAATATAAACTGTGAAGTTTCCAAAGTGCCCAAAGGAGCCAAGGTAGCTGTTTCTGCAAACATGAAGGCCTAGTGATAGAACTTGGGATACAGAGACAGTAGGTTACCAGTCAGTGGTGGCACACATCTTTAATCCCAGCACTTGAGTGGCAGAAGCAGTCAGATCTCTAAGTTCAAGGCCAGCCTGGTCTACAGAATTATTTTCAAGACAGCCAGTGCTACGTAGAGAAACATTGTTTCAAAACACAAAACAGCAGCAGCAGCAGCAACAACAACAACAACAACAAAACAAAGACAGCATATCATCACAACCTCCAATAAAACCACAACAAAGGACACAAAGGAAATGGAGAACTATGCCATATCAGAAAAGTGAATTTATAATACCACTTAAGAATTCACTGAACCCAAGAATACATAGATGAAAAATTAAATGAAATTTGAAAATAGTGCACAAACAAAACAAACATTTTGCAAAAGCAATCAAGAAAGAAAAGAAGGAACAACAGGGAATGAGTGGGAGAGAGGCAGAGAGAAAATCTAAACAATAGAGTAAGAATATAATGGGTCAAGTAAAATGCAATAGAAGCTTTAGCAGCTCAAAATGAGTAACAGTGAGATTGAAGACAAAACATTTGAAATTGGTCAGTCTAATATCAGAGGTAGAGATTTTGAGAGATAGATGGATGGATGGATGGATGGATAGATGAGTATGGAGGAAGTTTTCGGAAATGTGGACTACCATCAAGAGACCTAATCTATCTGTAATAAAAATTAAAGAAGATGAAGATAGAGAAATAGAGCAAAATTCTTATTTAAAGAAATATAGGGTGAGGACCAGTGTGATGGTTGTACACCTTTAATCTCAGCACTCAGGAAGCACAGCCAGATAGATCTCTGTGAGTTCAAGGCCAGTCTGGTCCACACATCAAGTTTTAGGCCAGCTAGGTATATATAATGTGACTCTGTCTCAAAAATATATTTAATTTTTTTAAAGTATTGAGAGGAATTTTCCATAATTTGAGGAAAAAGCCACATTCAGTCAAAGGAAGTTCACATATCTGTACTCAAATAGAATGCAAAGAGGATCTCCCTGTGTCACAGAAAAAACCACTACCAAACATCATGACAAAGAAAATGACATGACGAGCGTAGAGAAGGAGTCATGTCATACAATTATAGAATCCTGCAGACCAGGAGAGACAGGGTGATACGGTCAAAATGCTGAAAGGGAAAACTACCAAACAAGAATGCCATGCCTGGAAAAGCTGTGCTTTAGAAGTGAGGAGGAGAGATGACTCTCCTAGGCAGATGAAAGCTGAGGGAGTTCATTAACACCATTTAAGTCATAGCTTGCAAAAATGCCAAAGAGAAGTCTTCAAATTAAAAGGACACTAATGTGTAACACAAAAATATCTGAAGATGCAAAATTCACAGGTCAAAGCAAAAATTTACATACTCCCACACCTGAAAAACCCGACCAGCCAAGCAAACCACGATTATAAAATAAACCACTTATATTCCATATGAGAATGTTAGAAGACAAAGCACAGGAAGTTACAATAACTAATAGTAGCAAAGATATGTAGATATAGACATCAGAAAATGGGAATGTGGGGGACAATAGAGTTAAAATTAGGGTAGTTTTTTCTCTGATCAATGTTAAAGTTGTTTAGAATAGCCTATTGTAACTTTATGTCATGTCGTGAGTTACTTTTTTTTTTGAGACAGGGTTTCTCTGTAGCTTTGGGAGTTACTTTTCTTGTTCCTTCCAGTAGATATCTGAAATGATAGAAGTTGATAGAGGATTATTTTGATTTCTGGCTCAGGGATGCAGTCCATGACAGCAGGGCAGGCACTTTGCTGCTGACTGGTCAGATTATGGCAACCCATAGACAGTACATGGAGCTGGACCAAAACCAGAGGGTATAAAACGTTCAAGGCCTCTTCTTCAGTAGCCTGTTTTCACCATGGGGCTTCCTAGAACAGCAACATCACCCAGAGACCAAATAAGTGTTCAAACAAAGAAGCCTGTGTGGAACATTTCAGACCCAAACTGTAGCAGATGTGTTGGTAAGCCCCATAATAACCACAGAATAAAGCCTATAATAAATACAAAATAAAATTAAGAGAGAACTAAAGTATAATGATACATAAAAATCACTTAACTGCAAAAGAAGTATCTGACAGAGGAAGAAAGGTGTGCAGAGTCTATAAAACATTGAAATTCAGCAAAAAAAAATGGCAGAAGTTTCTTCTGTCAAGTTACCTGGAATGTAAGTAATCAAGTTCTCCAAGGAAAAAGCCCAGGGCACACTGAACTAAAGCACAAAGGAATGCACACCAATACGATCCAAATATATGCAAAGCTTTCTTCACCAGTAAGGACCCACACAAATTACAACTGCAAAAATGGAAATGTTGGAAACCAAAGAATGGGAGTGGCTAGACTTCTGTCGGGGAAAACAGACTGCGAGTCAGCTGTAAAAGTGGCAAAGGTACAGGAAGCAGTAAGTCAGCCCAATACGCTGTAGTTATTGTAAGTGTACGTGCACTCAGCAAGCATGGGGCACGGTGATGTGTAAAACAAGCATCAGAAAACCAAAAGAGAGAGGCACGGTGCAGTAATGGTAGACGATGTTATAGCGCCACTTTCATTAATGAGCAGATCATCCAGAGAGAGCAGCAATCAAGAAACACCAGATTTTGAAGTCTTAAGTCTAGACCTAATGGACCTTACAGTCTTTACACAACAAATCACCAAACAACTGTAGAACACACGTTCTTCCTAACTTCACATGGAAGTGGAATACATCAGACTTTAGGAAAAATGTCTTAGCAAATCCAAAATGTCAAAATCATACTAAACATCTTGTCCGACAACAATGAAATGAGACTAGAAATCAGAAACAGCAGCAGATACTCTGGAAGGTCTTGAAATATGTAAAATTTCCACACTCTGAACAACAATGATTTATGGAAGAAATTAAGAGAGAAAATAAAATAGTTCATAGATAAATCAATTGGAAAAACAATGTATTGAAACCCACAGGATACACCAACAACAAGAGAAACAGTCAGTGTATCCAACACACCCAGAAGTGGAGATCTGAGTAAACAGCCTAACGGTGCATCTCAAGGAACTATAAAAAACAAAGAAAGGAAAGAAATAGTGGACATCAGAGTATAAATTGCAAAAGCAGTATTAGAAATCAGTGAGAGAGTTATTCTTCTGAATAGGAATGTCTCTAGCTGAAGTAAGAAAAAGAGAAGACGTGAAGTGTGAGATGAAAATGGGGATGCTCCAGTTGACACCGCAGAGACACGGGGGCTCATCCGAGACCACCGTGAACAGCTGTATACAGAAAAGTTGCAGAGAGACACGAGATGGGTAAATTCCCAGACCACACAAACTACCAAAATGAATCATTAAATATTCAGAAAGCCTGACGACAAGAACAAAATCGAATCAGTAATAAAAGTCTTCCATAAAAGAGCAAATCCCAGGATCCAGTGTCTTTGTTGCTGAATTATATCAACATGAAAGAGAAATTAATATCAGTTCTTCACAACAATTTAACAAAATGTAAGGTGAGGGAAACCTTCCAGACTTACTCTCTGAGGTCAACCTTTGCCTAATACTCAAGACAAGTGGGGTGCAGCATAGAAGGAAAGCCACAGGCCAAGGCCCCGAGGACAGAGAGTGGAAAGGCCAACTGAGTCGCAGGGAGCGAAAGCAACAGCACTTGGCAAAGATCTCCACCATATCAAGGGTTCATCCCAGTGATAGGAGAATTGTCCAACACATACAGTTCTGGGAATATGGAGCATATTCAAATAATCAATCACATAACAATCCTTTGATAGATGCAGAAAAATCATTCAGTAAACATCAACATAGTTTTGTGATTTAAAACCTCTTACTGAGTTGCATATACTAGGAGTGCATGCAGCACAACAAAGGGCATGTGTGAAACACCAAGTGAGGAAAGCCAGGCACTGTTCTAAGAACGGGAACAAGACGGGTGCCCACTTCTGCTGAAATGGCGCTGGAAGCCCGAGCCCGAGCTCCTAGGGAAAAAAAAGAAAACAAAGGGCACCCAGAACAGAAGGGAGCAAGCCCAAGTGCCGATTTGCAGATGCCATGACCTTGTTTATCGAAAATTCTAGGAAGCTCCACGCTGGGAATCAGAAGCACACAGCGAATGCCACTGGTTTGCAGGTAGGAGTCTCTCCAGCAGAAGAGAAGCCACCCCTTGAACTGGGTGATGGGAAGGTGGTGAAGAGACTTTGGGAAGGCGAACAGAGAGCAGAAAAGCCTGGCCCAGAGCCAGCAGTGTGATAGGCGTGGGGACAGAGGTAAAAGAAATAAAAGAGAGAAACTCATAAGATACAGCTAGCACTGACTGGCCTCTTCACTATGTGGAAACGAAGGCTTAAAGGCTAGAGATGGCACAGTGGTTAGGTGTACTTGCTGCTCTTGCCAAGGAGCCAGGTTTTCTAGCACCACGTGGTACTTCACAGCTGCCTGTCACTCAGGTTCCTGGAGATCTAACATATTCATCTGGTTTGCAGGCATCAGGCACACACATAGAACACATAAAGACATGCAGGCAAAAGACATATACATAAGATACATCTAAAAAACAAAACAAAACAAAAACAAAACGCAGAAATGCAGGCTAATCATTGGTGTGGGTTGTAGCGGCATGCCCCAAAACAAAGAAGGAAAAGACAAGTGGAACTGAGCCCATATACACAGCCCAAGACTCTAGAAAGGGCTCCTTGGCACAAACAGAAGTTTTATATCTCCCACAGTATATACTTGACCTCAGTGCTAGAGAGAGCCTGTGAGTTTTTGTTTCTGTTCGTTTGGTTAGTTGGTTTTTGTTTGGTGATTATTAAAACTTTTAAACCATACCTGCTTACTTAGAATATTTAAATAGTCTAAAGTTTTTCTCTTATTTCACAATTTAATTTTAATATTCTTCCATTCTTAAATTCTTTCCATTCACCCTTTAAAAACACCTTTAATTGGGTCATTCCCTCTTTTCTTTTTTTCTGTTTGTTGTTTTATTCTTTTTCTGTTTTTTTATTTTTACATCTTTAAGTGAATCTTCTCTCTTTTCCTTTCTCATCTGCCTTTTATGTTTTCTTTTTAGATTCTTCTTTCCCTCCCTGTCATTATTCCTTATTAATTTGCATCTTTTTAAGTTTATTCTATGCTATTTTTGCCCTCTCTCATTTATTGTTATTGGTGTTGTGGTGGACAATTATTTTTAAATGATGATTACATATTTGATTTGTTACTATATTATGGCTGTTACTACAGTTGTGTATTTCTTTCTGAGGGCACTGGTGACTGAGCTTAGCACCTTGAGCGTTTTAAGCCGAGTTTATTGCCAAGCCAACTCAACCCAGCTGTGACAAACCCCAGTCCAGCTATGACGTAATCCCACCTGAACTGTGACAAATACTCTAATTTAAAAATTCAAAAGATTAAAACTCACAGATAGTGACTTAACCCCATTATGAAAATCTCAATGTAGAAATATAGTAAATATGAAAAGCCAAGGCAACATGAGCCCCACCCCACAATGTTGTTTGTCCACAACATTGGAATCTAATGATACTGACATGGGTAGACCACTACACAAAGAATTTATAACATTAACTTAAAATCAACAAACTCAAGGAGAATATGATGGGGTTAGGGAGGTGACTAGGAGGATGGTTCAGTTGATACAATGTTTGCAAAGCAATTGCCTTGCAAGCACAAGAATTTGAGTTCAATCTCCAGAACCTACACTAAAAGAAAGGAAGGAAAGAAGAAAGGGAGGGAGAGAGGGAGGGATGGAGGGAGGGAGGAGAAAAGGAAGGAAGGATAGAAAGGCAGGCAGGCAGGCATGATATCTTTTGCTTGTGGTTCAAGCATTAGAAAAGAGAGACAGATGGTTCCCTGAAATTCGTTGTTTAGCCAACTAGCCAAGATTACTTGGCAAATTCTAGGCCAATGGGAGATACTATCTTTAATAATAAAAAAAGAGAAATAGGAGGAAGAAGAAAAAGAAAAAGTAGACAGCACCTAAAAAATAGCATCCGGAGCTGTTCTTTGGGATCCACATGTATTTACACACAGAGAAAATATGGATGAAATAAGAAAACTTAGTATATTAAAGAACAATTCATAAAGAGAGATTCTAGAAAAAATCAGGTAAACGTCTTGGAAATGAAAATTCTTATAAATAAAATGAATGACCAAGCTAAAAGTCTCACCAATGACTGGATCAGAGGAAAGAATATCAAGACTTGAAGGAAGATTTATGAATTAGAACATTCAGACAGTATTACAGTAAAAATAAATTATAAACAGAACGTGAAAAAACTTTGAAATATGATTAAAAAGCAAGCTTAGGAATCTTGGTATAGACTCAGATGCAGAGATACAAAATAATGATATAGAAAATCTATTCAATAAAATGGTAGTGTAAAATTTCCCAAGTTGGGGGCAACATATGTATATTCAGACACAGAAAGCATTAAGAACACCAAACAGGCATGATCATAAAATAACCCTGCCATGTCATATCTACTTAGAATGCCAAAACTACAAAGAGGTGAGAACTTCCAGGTTGCTTATAAAGGCAAACATATTAGAGTAACACAAATATCCAATAAGAAACTCTAAAGGTCAGGAAGGTAGAACATAATGTATTTCAAACTCTACAAAAATTAACTCAACCTACTTTATTATATCAGTCAAAATTATCCTTCAGGGTACAAAGAGAAACAAAGACCTCTGGGCATAAGCTAAAGTTGTTCATGACCACTGAGTCAGAATTGCAAATGATACTTACAGAATCTTACACATAGAGGAGGAAGGTAAACACATTATTAGAGCATGGGCAAGAATCAGTTCAGCTGGAACAACAGGTAAACAAATTAGAAAAATTAGTAAAGAATAAAGCATTAGGAAAACAATAAAAATGCCAAGAACTAGTAAATACCTTCCAGTAATAACCTTAGATGTCCAATTAAAATTCTTAATTATCCAATTAAAAAACAAGAAGTAGCTGAATAGCTTTAAAAATTAAAACCCAACTCTTGACTGTCTGCAAGAAACCCATCTTGTGGGATATTCCATGTATTGATTGAAAGTAAAAGAATAGAAAATAATGTTTCAAGCAAATGAAAACTCAAAGCAAACAGAAATAGCTACACAAATAAATGATAAGAAATAGATAGGCCAATATCAGCCAGAAGAGGCAAATAAGGTCATTGGATATTGACAAAGGGAACAGTTCATTAAAGAGAACGTGATGATTATAAACATATCTATGTACAAAATTTCATAAGACAAACATAACTGGACCTAAAGAGAAAGATGCACTCTCATACAACAATAGTAGAAAATTTCAGTATCCACTCTCACCAGTGTATGGGTTACTGGGACAGAAAGAACAGTGCTATCAGAGCTGACCTTTTAAAGGTCTAAAGAACTTGCCAGACATCTACAAAATATTCGATCCAATGAATGCAGAGTACACATTCTTCTTAGAAGTTCATGGAAATCCCACCACACAGATTATATTGTAGGATATAAATAAGTTTGAACAAGTGCAAACAGATTGAAGTAATTCACTGTTATTAGTGACTGATTTGATAATATTTGAATAAAATTAGGAATTGACAGCTATAGCAATTACAGAAACTACAAGGATAAATGGAGACTGAACAATATACTTTGATGAATGAGTCATTGAAGAAATCAAGGGGAAGATGAAAAATTGCTAGAATTAAATGAAAACAGAAACATAGCATACCTGAATGTTTAGGATACAATGAAGACAGTTCTAAGAAGAAAGTTATAGGTATGAGTGACTACACTTAAAAAAAAATCTGAGCAATCTCAAGTAAATAAACTATTGATATATCTAGAGGTCCTTGAAAAAAATGAAAGCAAGCCAAAAAAAAAAAACCAGTAAGGAAAAAAATTATAAAACTTACCTTAGAAACGAATGAAATGGAAGCTAAAAGAATAGTGCAAAAGAACCAGTAAGCAAAGAGAAACCAAGGACGAACCCTTAGCCAAAGTCACCAAAAGAATAAAGACCCAAGTTAGTAAGATTAGGATGGAAAGAAGTTAAACAAACAGACAGTGTGAACTGGAGCGATTGCTCAGTGGTTAAGAGCATTTGCTGGTTTTCTGGTGGGTCAGAGTTCAGTTCCCTGCTCCAGCATGGTGCCTCACAACTGTCTATAACTCCAGCCATAAGCTATCAGATGCCGTGTTCTAGCCTCCACAGATATCAGGCTTGTACGTGGAGCGTAGACGTGCATTCAGACAAACTTCCCATATACATAAGATCAAAAGTTTAATGAAAAGATACCACTGAAACCCAGAAGTCTTTTGGGGATTATTTTTAAATAATATCCCAATAAATTGAAAAATCTAGATGAATTGAACAAATTTATGGGTAAACATGATCCTCCAAGATCAAACCAAAATGACATATAACCCTGTAGATAGGAGCTAACAATGGGACTGAAGTAGTAAAGTCGCTGTCAATGAGAAGCCCTGGACCAGACCCTTAGTAGTCAGGTGACACCAGTATTTTTCATGCTATTTTATAAACTAGAAAGGAAAAGAATGCTGGAAGACTCACTATATGCAGCAGACACTGCTCTTCATACCAAAACTGGATAAAGGTATAATTAAAAGGATGACATAGACCAGTATCCTTGATATAGTTTACAAATATTCAATAAAACCCTGATTTACAACAAATTAAACAACACACTAAAAAAGATCATAGTCATGATGGAGTTGGTCTCATTCCAGAGGTGTAAGGAGTGTTTAATATGTACAACTCGACAAATGTCACATGGCACATGAACACAGTGGGGGGATTACATGATAATCTCAATAGATTGTTTTTTAAAAAAAATACTTTGACAAAATTCAATATCCTTTCAGCATGAAAGCTTAGAAAAAGCTAGAAATAGAAAGGTTGTGCATCAATTAAATAGGAAAGATGTATAGTCAACCTTCTACTGAATAGAGAAAACTGAAACTATGCACATGAAGTGAAGACTAAAACCTTGTGTCAACTTTCACCACTCTTGTTTAATGGTATGTTTGTACTCTTAGCAGTGCAATTAGGCACTAGAAAAGCATCTAAAGGGATGTAAATAGGAAAGCGGGGATTCAGATTATCCCTGTTTGCAGCTGATACACTCCTGTACTAAAAGACTCAAAAGGACTTCGATTTGATAAACAATTTCAGCAATAAAAATCAGTAGCTTTTCTGTACACCATAACAGACTTTCTAAAAAAGGAACTAGGAATACAATTCTGTTCACAATAGCCTAAATCTATAATACCTAGAAATAAACCTAGTCAAGGAGGTGAAAGACTTCTATAATGAAAAATATACACTAAGAAAGAAATCAAAGGCACTGGAGAGATGTTCCATTTTCATGGTTGAAAAAATTATTATTGTTAAAACGATCTCATTGTAGAAAGCAGTCTCTGAACTCAATTCAGCCTACGCAAAATTCCATTAACATTCTCCACAGAAGTTAAATGCAATCGAAACCTGAAAGATAGAATCACTAAAGGAATCCTAAACAAAGAGTAATGTTAGAATAATTACAATACCTTGTTTCTAATTACACTACAAAGCCATACTGAATAAAACAGCATGTTCACAGCTCAGAAATAGGCATGTAGACAAATTGATAAGTAAAGGTCCCAGACATAAACCCATTGAGGTACAGCCCCTGGATTCTAACAACTGCTCCAAAATTACACTGTAGAAAAGAAGCCTCTAATAACAGGGCTCGTAAAACTAAATATCCGTATATTGGAGAATGAAACTAGATCTGTGTCTTACCCTGTACAAACCAACTCAATGTAAGGCTTGAAACCTGTAGTTGAAAACATAGGGAAACACTTAAAGATAGGGCTGGGGCTGTAACTCAGTAGGATGCCTGTACTAACTCCAGGTCTCCTTCCCAGTGCCACATTGACTTGGCATGGATGCTCATATCTTTGAGTCTCAGTATTAGTTGAAGGACATCCTTCACTACACAGGGAGTGTGAAGCTAGCCTGAGATAAATGAGACACTGTCTTGACAACAGTAGCTCAGGAAATGACAACAAGAACTGACAAACAGTATTTATATCAAATTTCTGCTCAGAAATTACAACAGCTAGTACATAAAGAGACAGTTTACAGACTGGGCTTTGTAGCTGTTCTTTTGATGAGGGATTAATATGCATAATGCATAAAGATTCTTAAAACTTAAATGCAAAAGAACAAATAATCCAATTAATTAATGTGCAAATAAAGTAAACATATTCTCAAAATAAGAAGTACAAAAGACTGACAAGCTGGCTTAGTGGATAAAGGTGCTTGCTGCCAAGCCTGACGACCTGATTTTGATCCCCAGAATCTACACAGTAAGATAGAATTGAATAGTAGAAGTTGTCTTCTGACCTCCACATGTGCACGTGGTACACACACACACACACACACACACACACACACACACTCAAATAAATAAGTATAATAAAAGATTTTAAAGTAAATGCAATAAAGTAATAATAAATATATGAAAATGTTAAGCATCCTCAGCTATCAGAGAAATGTAAATCAAAACTCCATCTGACCTTGAACAGAATTCCTGCCATCAACAAAATAAAAGCACAAATGCTAATGACAGTACAGAGAAAAGCAACACATAAGCTGTTAGTAGGAACACAAGCTATTTCCATCACTGTGGAGACTGTATGGGAATTTCTCCAAGGCTCCCATATGATCCAACTGTACCACTCCTGAAGGAGTCAAAGGCAGCTCACAGTAGGCTTTCTGTACATCTGTGTGTATTACAGCATTAGCTACGATAGGCAAGGACAGAATCAGCGCAGTGTCCACTTTTGAGTGAATGGATGGAGAAAATAAGAGAGAATGTGGCTATAATACAAAATAGCCAGGAGGCGGTGGCACATGTCTTTAATCCCAGCACTTGGGGAGCAGAGGCAAGTATCTGTGAGTTTGAGACCAACTTGGTCTACAAAGTGAGTTTCAGGGCAGCTAGAACTACATACACACAAAAGAACAGCGTTTACAAAAAAGGAAGGGAGGAAGGAAAGGAAGGAAGGAAAAAGAAGATATGCACACTAGAGTAGTATTCAGGGATAAAGAATAATGAAAATCTGTGAGTCTCAGGAATGTAGACTAAATAATTGAATATAATCATATTAGGTGAAACAAGTCAGACTCAGAAAGACACATATTAAAATTTAGTTCAGTGTGTGAAATCTACAGGAACAATGCCATAAAAGAAAACAGGGTACTGTTAGGAGAGAAAATGGGGTCAGAGAGATTGGCGAGGATGGATAGGATAGTTTATTGGGTGGTGATAATGATCAAAGTATGTTATATAGGTTATGTAAAATATCACAATAAAATGTATTATTTTGTCAATTGATATGTAAAGACTTCACTGAAGGAGTTTTTAAAAATGACACAGTAAAACTGAAGAACACAAAAACAGAAGGAAGGATAAAAACTTTCAGGTGACAAATTTATTGGTTAATTGTCATAAATTGATCATTTTCTGGCATATCACAAACTAGCACATCACGTTGTACATGACAAGCATGTACAATTTACAAATAAAGTAAAATTCTGTAATGATAACCAGAAATACAGTGGCCATGTCCATACAGGATGATGCAGTGTCAAAATTAAAATTTGTTTATTAAAAATTTTCTAAGCTGAAGGGTGGTGGCGCACACCTTTAATCCCAGCACTCAGGAGGCAGAGGAAGGCAGAGGCAGGCAGATCTCTGTGAGTTTGAGACCAGCCTGGTCTACAGAGTGAGTTCCAGGACAGCCGGAGATACACAGAGAAACCCTGTCTCAAAAAAACAAACAACAAAAAAAAGAATTTTTTAAGACAATCTTTTCTCATTTTACATAGCTGTCCCCGTTCCTACTCCCTTCCCTCTTCTGTCCCGATCTTTCCCTCCCACTGCATCCCCATCCTCTCCTCAGAAATGGTGAGGCTTTCCATGGGGAGTTAACAAAGTCTGACTCTTCACTTCGAGGCAAAATCAAGCCACCCTCCCTATGTCTCAGCAAGCTATCTCTCCAAAGAGAACTTGCTCTAAGACACCAGTTCAAGCACTAGGGATAAATCCTGGTCCCACTACCGGTGGCCCCACAGACTGCCCAAGCCTCACAACTGTCCTGACATTCAGTGGGCCTAGTTTGATTCTCTGCAGGTTCCCCCACTGTCAGTCCAGAGTCAGTGAGCTCTCACTAGCTCAGGTCGGCTTTTTCTGTGGGTTTACCCACCATGGTCATGACACCTTTGCTCATATTATCGCTCTTCCCTCTCTTGCACTGGTCTCTGGTAGCTCTGCCCAGTGCTTCGCTGTAGATCTCTGCATCTGCCTCCATCAGTTGCTGGATGAAGGTTCTATGATAACAATTAAGGTAGTCATCAGTTTAATTCAGGGGAAGACCAGTTTAGGCGTCCTCTCTACTGTTGCTTAGGTCATCCTTGTGGATTCTTGGGAATTTCCATAGTGCCATGTTTCTCACTAGCTGTTTAATGGCTCCCTCAATCAAGATATCTCTCTCTTTTCTCTCCCTCACTGTCCTTCCCCCTTCCTGAGCATCCCGTTCCCTCATGTTCTCCCCCTCCCTCTTTTCCCACCCTCCCTTCCCCCCACACTTCCAGTTTTTCAGAAGATCTTCTCTGCTTCACCTTCCTATGGGGATCCATGTATATCTATCTTAGGGTTCTCCTTGTTACCTAGCTTCTCTGGGATCATGGGCTATAGGCTGATTATCCTTTGCTTTATGTCTAATATCCACTTTTGAGTAAGTACATACATACCATGTTTGTCTATCTGGATCTGGGTTACCTCACTCAGGATGGTTTCTTTTCTACTTTTATCCATTTGCAAGCAACTTTCAAGATGTCATTTTTTCACTGCTGAGTAGTACTCCATTGTGTAAATGTACCACATTTTCTTTATCTATTCTTCGGTTGAGGAGCACCTAGGTTGTTTCCAATGGCAATCCCACCAAAAACAATCTAAAGATTGGAAAAAAGAAAGTATCTTCAAAAATGGTGCTGGCATAACTGGATATCAACATGTAGAAGAATGAAAATAGGCCCATATCTATCACCATGCACAAAACTAAAGTCCAAATGGACCAAAGACCTCAATATAAATCCAGCCACACTGCACCTCATTGAAAAGAAAGTAGGAAGTAACCTTGAACACATGGGCAGAGGAGACTAATTCCTAAATTTAATACAAGTAGCACAGACACTGAGAGCAACAAATAATAAATGGGACCTCCTGAAACTGAGAAGTTTCTATAAGGCAAAGGACACAGTCACTAAGACAAAATGGCAGCCTACAGAAAGGGAAAAGATCTTCACTAACCACATCAGAGGACTGATCGCCAAAATATATAAAGAACTTAAAAAACTAGACATCAAATTATCAAATAATCCAATAAAAAACTGGGGTGCAGATATAAACAGAGAATTCACTACTGAAGAATTGCAAATGGCTGAAAGACTCTTAAGGAACTGCTCAACATCCTTAGCCATCAGAGAAATGCAAATCAAAATGACTCTGAGATACCACTTTACACTAGTCAGAATTGCTAAGATCAAAAACACCAATGATAAATTATGCTGGAGAGGATGCAGAGTAAGGGGAACACTCCTTCTTTGCTGGTGGGAGTGAAAATGTGTACAACCACTTTGGAAATCAGTGTGGCGGTTTCTCAGAAAATTGGAAATCAAATCTACCTCAAGACCCAGCAATACCACTCTTGGGCATATACCCACAGAATGCTCAATCATACTATAAGGACATTTGGTCAACTATGTTCATAGCAGCATTATTCATTGAAGCATGATTAATAAAAGCTCAGAGACTGATTTTAGGGTGCAACCTGAAGTTCTGAAAAGCCAAGCAGCCAGTCACTGGCTCTTACCTCCACCTTAGTCCAAAATAGTGATTCTGCCTCCAGGAATCTCAGAATGAGACTGAGCCTATGAGCTGTCTCCTCCTAAATTATCCCCCTCTCTATGGCTTGAATTAAAGGCTTGCACTGCCCAGTTTCTATAGCAACTACTGTGGCTACTGGGATTAAAGGTATACACTTTAATGATACCACTTCATTGTCTGTAAAGCTGACCAATGGGGCTGTTTTACTCTCTGATCTTCAGGCAAGCTTTATTAAAATGCAAATGAAATCCCATTGCATTTCCCCTTTTTGTCTAAAATAGAAAGAAGACTATTACTAATATAAGGAAAACTATGTACAGTAAGTACAATATCTATATACAGCATATACAGACAATAAATACATCAACAATGTCTAGTCCATTTGCATTTGACAAATTCAGAGAATATACTCTGTGTCTATTCTATCTTGGTGAGTCCAAAGTCTTGTACCTAATTTACTTTGTACCCCAACTTGCATTACCATCCAAAACTATCTTTTGATATATCTTAACCTTATATACTTTACATTTCTTTAGTGAATTTCTTTTCTTAGTCTCATAAACAAGGGAGAATATAGTGCTAACTATCTATCCAACTTTCTCAGAGACCCAAGAAGGAAATAATAATAACTTAGTAAGCAGGATGTGCAAGCAAGCAACTTGCAAAAAGTGTGACAGAATTACAGAAACAGCTGGTTGCCTGGACAGTCACCCAAAGTTCCTCTGCAGTGTTGGGGCATCCGTCTTGGGCCTACAGGCCTAGCACATCCAACAGACCTTTCTGTGAAGCAGGATATTCTGAAGGGTTGTCCCTTCTTGTCTTGACAGTGTTTGGCCATCACTTTCTTCTGTGTCCTACTTGTTCAATTAGGACGGCACACTGTTGGCAGTTGAGGCAAGGGCAATTTCTTGCCCAGTGGCTTACTTTTGCCACAAAGAAAGTAAACTCCATGTGGAGTTTCTTCAGTGCCCATTACCTTCTCTGAAGTAGATTGGTGCTGGCCAGAAGCAGACATGTCTCATTGTCATAAAAAGAAGAACCTAGGTTATTAAAACATTTCAAGTGCCATATTCCGTAGATCTCTGAAGTGTTTGAAGATGACCCGTCTATCTAAAATATATCTCTGTTTGACCTTGAAAGCATACCTAAGGTGACTACAAGTTCGATTATACTAGGTGATTAACTACTAACCTGTATTTCCTTATTATCCTAAACAGTTGGTAATAATAATTTTCAAAAACTAGAAATTTGCATTACATTGTTAAATGAGTTATATAGGTACAATACCTTGAACAAGCATAGAAAATATATGTACAATATGTTCTAACAAAATTAATCTCAAATTTGTGTCAATATATAACATTTATATATAATATGCAAAATTCCAATCTGACATAAGACATTTAAAACTAGTAGTTGCTTTTTAAAAGTAGATTCAGTAATCTACCCTTTTATCTTATCATATCTATATCCTTCCTTTTTTTCAGAGTAGATTCAATAATCTACTCATCTATCATATCTGTATCCTCCCTCTTTTTCACAGTAGATTCAACAATTTACCCTTTGTCCTATCATATATATATCTCCTTTTTTTCTTTTCAAAACAAGGACCTTGAATCTAATTTCCTTTGTTTAACTTTTTTTCTGACCATTACTAATAGTAACTTGTAACCAATACACTAAACAAAGACAAACATCCATAATCCAGTTTTGGAAATGTGGGCATAGTTTTCTAGGCTACTTCCTGCATACTAGAGGCACTGATAACCTTATGGGGACCCAAAGAAAATTTAGGATTATGATCAAGTCCTGACTGAGTATCCTGTGAGGCTAGCTCATCTCAACCAGCAGTCTTGAAGCTGTTCTGGATGTAGGACTCAGAAGAAACTGCAACAGAGATACTCTAAAACGTTGGTTCATCTGAGCAACCGCTCCTATCAGAGATTTTTCAGGGGAGATCTTTTTTGATCAAACCTTATTTTTCTTAACCAAGAATGAATCCTCAGCCTCTCACTTCCTGTGAAAACAAATGCAAAACCTCTTCTTCAAAGTAACATATCTTTTGACCCAAAATTTAAAGTCAAGGCATTTTCAAAATATATAGATTGGATTACTCCAGCAGCATTTATAATAAAAAACTTTTAGCAGCTGTTGCTCCTTTCTTAGCAGTCAAACAATTTAAAAAAACACAGTAACATACAGTATTCAGATTCTCTGTGTGTTTTCCATCTTTATATGACTTCTTTAAAATTCTATTTTTATTTATTTATTTATTTATTTATTTATTTATTTATTTATTTTGAGACAGGGTTCCTCTGTGTTCTTTGGCTGTCCTGAATCTCACTCTGTAGACCAGACTGGCCTGAAACTCACAGAAATCCACCTGCCTCTGCCTCCCAAGTGCTGCGATTAAGGGTGTGCACTCCCACCACCTGGTTACTCTCTTTTTTTAAAAAGGACTTTCTCTTTTTTTCTTTTCTCTCCCAAGCTTATATATATATTTAAACACACTGTAAACCATTTAGAGATTTTTTTTATCTAAATCTGTATTTACTATATATCTTTTTTCCTGACCACATGAGTCTTTAATTTGCTAAGTGATATGGCTAGGATTAAAGCTGCAATTTTGGTGACTGGATCCATCCACTCCTTGACTTCCTGAGAGTCTAGCTTCATGACAGAAGCTAGAAGTACTGAAGTACTGGCAGGAGCCACACTTTTTACCACAACTCAGTGGAGTTTCTATGCCCATGCCACCCTAAGAAGCCTGCTGCTGGGCTGCTCATAAACACCATGTAAGCGTTTGGTGACAGGGCCTCTTAAAAGATTTGCATGGTTTTTGCTGCTAACTCTGAGTCAGGAAGCCTCTCTTAAAGCCTCTGCTTACCTCTAGCAGAGAGAGCCCACCTGAGACAAAATGCTGCTACCAAGAAGTTGTGTTTGACTCTGTTCTTTTGTCTATTTAGAATCCTTTTTTTAAAAAAAAGCATTCTCAGGCTTTATACTGAAATTCCTGGCAAACATTTGACTGTGGTAGCCAGGTGGCCACGTGGGAGCCACATGCAGGCAGCGTTAACTATAAGCTGCAGGACTGAGGAAACCACAGGAAACTGGGGGGTGGGATGCAGGAAGCTCTGTGGGTACCCTGTGGGGTAGCAGCAAGGACAGGTACTACAGGAGAGAAGCCTACGCCAGGGCAGATGGGAGCTAGGATCGTTAGTGCTTCTCCTGAACCCAGGTGGCTAGGTTTGGGTTCCAGTTCCTAGAGCTAGAATTCTAATCCCAACTCTGGCCTGGGCTGATGGCTGAAAAGCCTTAGGCAAATGACTTTTTGGTAAATTTGTGCCCCACAGGGGGTGCCAATTGAAGAGACTGATATTGGGGTTCAACCTGAAGATCCAAAAAGCAAAGCAGTCTGCCACTGGCTCTTATCTCAACTTCAGTCAGAAATAGAAATCTGGACTCCAAGAACCTCAGAATGAGACTGCATCTGAGAGCTGTGTCCTCCAATCTTATATTCCTCTCTTGGGCTGGGATTAAAGGCATGCACTGCCTGGTTTCTATGTCAACTCATGTGGCTACAGGGATTAAAGGTGTGTGTTACCACTGCCTGGTTTGTAAGACTGACCAGTGGGGCTGTTTTACTCTCTGATCTTCAGGCAAATTTTATTTATTAAAATACAAATGAAACGCCACTACAATTCATAATAGCCAGAACCTAGAAATTTAGCTTTAACTGAAAAGGGAGGTCCCCATCATGTCTGCCTTCCATTCTGCCATTGTTCCTTCCTGGCAAGTCTCAAGTCTGTTTAGAGTTCCCAAATTTAATTTCTCAAAGGCCAAGGTAGTCACACCTCTAAGACAGTGGCAGAGCCCTCCTAGATATTTAGCCTTTCTGGGTCTCTGGATTGTAGCATGATTATTCTTTACTTACAGCCAATATCTACTTATAGGTGAATACATAGCATGTTTGTCTTCTTGGGAATGGGTTTCCTCACTCAGGATGTTTTTCTCTAGTTCCATCCATTTTCCTCCAAATTTCATGATGTTATTTTTTAACAGTTAAGTAATACTCCATTCTGTAACATACCACATTTTTTATACAGTTTTCAGTTGAGGAACATCTAGGTTGTTTCCAGCTTCTGTATATTACAAATAAAGCTACACAGTTGAGCCAAAGTCTTTGTGGTAGGATGGGGTGTCCTTTGGTATATGCCTAGGAGTGGTATAGCTGGGTCTTGAGGTAGATTAATTCCCATTTTTTTTTACAAACTGCTGTATTCATTTCCAAAGTTTTTGATATATAAGTTTGCACTCACACCAGCAATGTAGGAGTACTCCCCTTGCTCCACATCCTTACTACCATGAACTATCAGTAGTGTTTTGGATCTTAGATGTTCTGACAGGTGTAAGATGGAATCTCAGAGTCCTTTTGATTTGCATTTCCCTAATGGTTAAGGAGGTTGAATATTTCTTCAAGTGTTTCTTAACAATTTGAGATTATTCTGTTGAGAATTCTGATGGGAACAGATACAGATGCAGACCCACAGCCAAACACTAAACAGAGCTCAGTGAATCCTGCAGAAGAAGGAGAGGAAGAATTGTAGGAGCCAGAAGGGTCAAGAACACCACAAAGAAACTCACAGAATCAACTAACCTGAACTCATAGGTGCTGTTGAGTAATCTTTTTGTATACTTAAATATGTATTGCTTACATTGCTAATAAAGAACTGACTGACCAATAGCTAGGCAAGATTTCTGGAGCAGGAGAATGTTGAGAAAGGGGAGTCTTAAAAATGGAAGAAGATATGGAGAGAAGGATATGAGCTTTCCATGCTGAGGAAAGGTACCAAGCCACGTGGCAGACTGTAAATAAGAAATATGGGTTAGTTTAAAATGTAAGAGCTAGTTAGTAATAAGCCTGAGCTATTGGTCCAGCATTTATAATTAATATTAAGTCTCTGTGTTGTTATTTGGGAACTGTCTGGAGGGAAAGAAATTTGCCTACACATAGGGGCTTACTGAGACTGAACTGACAATCAGGCAGCCTGCATAGCTGTGTAGCTTAGTACTTTTGTGGGACTTCTAACAGAGGGAGCAGGCCTGTTTTTAGTGCTTTTGCCTGCTTTGGGGATGCTTTTTCTCATACTGGGTTGCTTTAGCTTGCCTTAATATGAGGGGAGGTGCCTAGTCTTATTTCAACTTGATATATCATGTTTGATTGATGTCCCTGGGAGGCCTGTTCTTTTCTAAATAGAAGTGGAGGAGGAACAGATGGGGAGAAGGGAAGGACTGGGGCTAGAAGGGGGATTAAGGTTGAGATATAATATATGAGAGATCAAATTGATAAAAACCAATAATAACAATAAAGAAAATATATCATCAGTATATATCAGTTATATAACTTGGAAAGAAAAATTATGAGTTAATTATATAAAAAGACAATGGTAGAAGAGAGAAAGTGAGAATTTGTTTAAAGCCAGAACACTTGAACTGAGAATCTTCCTCTCACTTTCCTTCCTCTACTCACCTTGGCTATGGTGGGAAGATTCAGTATAGAGGAGGTCTCACCCTATGCTGCTTTAAATTTGTTTTCAAATGGGTGCCATCTGACAAGGCCCTTTATGTTGATGCTTTCATGATAAAAAGCTAAACTTTCCTGGAATTTAGTTAAATAGCAAAAAACATTTTTTCCTGAAAAATTAAATTTTAGCTTTTGAGTCCAAAAGAATCAGTTATGGTGTGAAAATTTGATGGTGTTTTCATAATTTTTGTCAATTTTCATATTCTAGTTTTGAAGTATTGCAATAAGGCATCTGTATCTATACTGTCTAGCCTTCAATTAAGAAACTTCCTCCATAATATCAGGTTGTAGACAAGCCTGCAGGACATTTTCATAATTAGTGACTGATGGGGAGACCCAACCTATTGTGGGTGGGGCCATCCCTGGGCTGGCGGTCCTGGGTTCTATAAGGAAGCAGGCTGAGCAAGTCATAGGGAGCAAGTCAGTAGGCAGCAGCCCTCCATGGCCTCTGCACCAGCTCCCGCACAATCACTGCTGACTTGTGCTGACGGCATGCAACCTGTGTGACTCCAGGGGTAGAGTACACATAGAAGCTTTTGTTCTGTGCCACCAGACTTCACTCCATGTACTTCCCGTTCTTTCGCTTTCCTTTCTTTTCTCTTTTGTTTTGAGAGAGGGACTCACTATGTAGCCCTGCCTGGCCTCAAACTCACAGCGCTCCTCCTGCCTCTGCCTCCTGAGTGCTGGGATTTATAGCTGTGCACTGCCATACCTGGTACACTTTTTTCCTTTCTCTGGCCACGCTTTGCATCTTTTCACTGTGAGTAAGCAATCCTGACACCCGTCCACAGCAAGTCTTCTATTCCAAGAGCGCGTTGGTCCTTACTCCCACCCACGAGTTTCCCGAAGGAGGCTAAGGCTTCACAGCCAGCTTCCCCACAGTCCCCTGGTAGAAGGGACCTGTTAGAGAATCCTTTGTTTCTTTGCTTCCCAAGGCCACCTTTTCCTCAGTTGCCCCTAGGGCCTATGGGTGTTTGACTGTGCAGCAGAGAACTCTGATGAATTATGCTTCCCTTCCACATGTATTTTTTTGGTCTTTTCATCTTTGCCTTTATACTATAATTGTTACATGTATTTTATCTACACAATTATAAACTGCACAGAAAAATGCAACATTTTAATTTTAAACTGTCATGTATATTTTCCAGAAATTAAGAGCAAAAATGTCTTTTCTGTTTACCCAGCTATTTGCATTTGTGCCGTTCTTCATCCTTGCAATGGTCTGGGTTCCCATCTGGCACCATTTCCCTTCAGTTCCACAGGCTCCTTTGCATTCCCCCTGTTGTTGTCTGCCACTGAGTCCCCTCCGTGGTCTTTTACCTGGAAACATCTCTGTTCTGCCCTAAGCATTTTAGGAGCTTCCTGGTTTGTAGACTTTTATGTCTGACAGGTTTTTGTCTGTTTTATTTGGTTGGTTGGTAAATTGGGTCAGCACTTTAAAGGTTGTTCCTGTGTCTTCTGGCTGTCAAGTTTTCTTAGGAGTTTGTTAGATAAAAATGTTATCTTTATATGTATCGCGTTGTTCTCTGAACTCTCAGATTTTTTTCTCTTTATCTTTGGTATTATGATATTGCAAAGCATGCTTTTCACAATGATCCTGCTCAGGTTGACTGTGATTTATGAATGGGTAGATTTGATCCTGAGATATTTGTGGGAAGATTTGCCATTCTTCTTATTTCCCCCTTATACTCCAGGTCAGTTTATGAATGCTCTGATGCTCCCTTAGGCCGCGCAGGTGGAACTTTCCTGTTGGGGGGCTGCTCATTTGTTCCCAGCTCCTCAAACACCCGAAATAATCACACAGAAACTATATTATTTGCAATACTGTTTGGCCAATATCTTAAGCATATTTTTAGGTAGCTCTTATATTCTGAACTAACCCATCTCCATTAATCTGTGTATCACCATGTGACTGTGGTTTACCAGGTAAAGTTCCATCTGGCATCTGTCTCTGGCGGGGCTACATGGCTTCTCCCTGACTTTGCCTACTCTCTCTCTCTGTCTATATATATATATATAAAATCCAGCCTGGCTATATTCTGTTAAGCCATTGGCTGAAAGCAGTTTCTTCATAACCAATGACAATGAAACCTATTGACAGCGCCCATCACCTCTCACTGCTTTCTGCCTGCTTTTTACCCTGGCTCCCTTTAGTCAGTGTCAGAGTCACTGACTCTCATGAATGACATCAAGCAGAAAGCTCTTATTTTTTAACTTTTGATTTTGATGGATTTTGGAGAGGTGGGGGTCCCCGAGATAGGCTGATCTGGAACATGCTGCATAGAACACACTAGTCTTGAACTTGCAGGGATTCTCCTGCCTCTACCCCTGAGTGTGGAGAATACAGATATGAACCACTATGCCAGCTTAGGAAACTGAAGTGAAATTATCAATGCCATCTTAGAAACTACCAAAACAGATATACAAAAATTGGAAAACTTCAATCATTATATATTTATTTATAATCAAAATATTTAAAATTATAATCGTTCCTATAAATAAAGTTTCATTGTCAAGTGAATTCAATGATTAATTTAATTGTTTAATAAGGAAACAAGAGGAAACTCACATAAACCCTTGAGACTTTTCCACAAAAAGTATATAGGGCAAGAAGAACAGCATTAATATAAATATGACAGGGATGTTCCAAGAGAAGAAAATTGTTAGTATCTCTCATAAATGCAGACATAGAAACCTTGAGCAAAACCTTAACATGCAATTTAGAATTCTGTTATAAAATAAAGTGATTAAGAAAACAAAGTATGCACAAAGTATTTTACACCCAAATCTACAAAATATCCTTTAGCTAAGATGAGCTGACACATTATGGAGAGATACATCATGCTCATGGATTGAAATAGTCAGTACTATTAGGACGTCACTTCTTTCCAGATTGGTTTATAACTTTAAGCCGATCCCAACTGAAATCATCAACATTTGATTTTCTGATTAAAATTAAATAAAACTTTCTAATTAAAATTTATTTGTAACTATATTAAGATCTGCATTAGCCAAACTAAACTGAAAAGCCTACATTTTCAGGATTTATTTACATGGCCTAATTTTAACTCTTGCTATGTAGCAGCAACAGCCAACGGCAAGTGGTGTTTGTCCCAGGACAGATGAGTAGATGAATGGACAAAGTAGGCAAATAGAAACAGACCCATACTTATGTGACCAGTTGATTTAAAAGTCTTTAAAATATTCAGCAGAGAAGGAATTGTGTTTTTAATAAATAGTGCTAGAATATTAGGCCATCTATATAATGAAAATGAAATTTGATCTCCTAGCTGGAAATGAATATGAAAATTAGTTTGTGATAACTAGATATAAATCTAAAAGCTAAACTATAATATTCCTAGGATAAATCATAAGAGACTATTTTTATCCAATAAGTAGTCAAAGATTTCTTAGGACACAGATAATGACTTTTAAAATTGATTGAAGTTGATTGCTTCATAGAAAGTAAGCACACCTGCTCACTAAAAGCATGTGAGGAAAGCAATGGCCACGCAGAGAGACAATTCTTAAAGAATTCATCTAGCAAAGGACTTGTATCCAAAATCTGGTAACTGCTGCTGTGGTGGTTTGATGAAAACGGTCCCCATAGGCTCATATGTTTGAACATCTAGTCCCTGGTTTGTGGACTGTGTAGGGAAGGAGCAGGTGTGTCCTTGTTGGAGGAGGTATGTCACAGGGAGTGGGCTTCGAGGTTTCAAAATTCCAAGCCTGGCCCAGTCTCTCTGTCTCTTTGCCTCCTACTTGTAGATGAGGAGGTACAGCTTTCTGCTACTGTTCCAGGTCCAGGCCTGCCTGCCTCCCACCATGATGCTAATGGGCTAATCCTCTGAGACCATGAGCAAGCCCCCCATTAAACGCTTTCTTTGCAAGAGTTTCCTTGGTTATGCTTTCTCTTCACAACAGCAGAACAATAAATAGCTAAGACAGTTTCTAGCTCTAAACAGCTCAGTTTTCGGGTGGTGGTGCCGCACGCCTTTAAAACCAGCAGTCGGGAGGCAGAGGCAGGCAGATCTCTGGGAGTTCAAGGCCAGCCTGGTCTACACAGAGAGTTCCAGGACAGAGAAATCCTGTCTCGAAAAACAAACATCACAAGACTTGAACGGGCAGTGCAGACAGAACCAAAGTACCTTACAGACGCCCCGCTCACAGCGGTAGGGAAATGTAAATGCTTTAATAAGACATCACACATAGTAGAACCACCAGAGCTAAAGACTAACCAGTCCAAATGTTGGCATGGGTTGGAACAAATATACTTTTCTTATATTGCTGATAGAAATTCAAACATACCATCTGGGGAATCCTTTCAAAATACAAATTGATATTGCTTATAAAGTTAAACATTCACTTGCCATTCATCCAGTGATTCTAAATTTATCAAAAGATTTGTAAACTACCCCAAAAGATTTGCAGGATATGTTTATAACAACTAATTACATAGCCTAAAAACAGAAACAGTCCAGATGTCCATTAACTGAAGATGAGGTAAACATGTAGTGGTATGTTTTTATAATGGAATATAGTTTGTTATTAGAATACTACTTGACAAGAAAAATGAATTACCAATGTCTAGATGAATATTTAAAACTTTGAAATAATATTTGAAATCTGCAAATATATCAGTAAAGAATTTAACCAGGGGTGGAGAGATTGTCCAGTGTATTTGTCATGCAAAAGTAAGGCCCTGAGTTCAGACCCCAAGTACATATGCAGAAAGCCAAGTGTGTCTGACACATGCCTGTAATCCTAGCACTGAGAGGTGGAGACATAAAATTGTTGGACCAATAATCTGGCCAGCTGGTGAGAGACCTTGTCGCAAAAGTAAAGTGGGGCTGGAGAGATGACTTGGCAGTTACTAGCCCTGGCTGCTCTTCCAGAGGACCTGGGTTTGGTTCCCAGCACCAATATGGCTGTTTATAATTTCCTATAGCTCCAATTCCAGGGGATCCAATACCCTCTTCTGGCTTCCTTGTGGTACACACATGCATTCAGACACCCGTGCATACACATAAAATAAAAATATTTAACAGATAAGGTGAAGAGCAACAGAGGAAGACACTCAATGTCAACCACTGGCCTTCACAGACACAAACATGGGTACGCAACCTGCATAAACCCCCCCACATTGCACACATGCACGCACACACAGTTAAAAACTTAAGATTTTAAAAGTTGAATTTTAAGTGTGTGGGGTGGGTATGGAGTATGAGTGCAGGCAGCTCTGGGGCTGGAGCTGCAGCCTATGTTAGCCACCTGACCTGGGGGCGGTGAGCCAAACCCTTGCCAAACAAGATCAGCGTGCACCCTTAATTGCTGAGCCATCTCCCCAGAGCCGCGCAAATTTTGATTAAATTTCAACTAACATTTTAAGCAAAAGAAATGAGACACAAAGGTTCACACATTGTACTCTTCTCTCATTTATATGACGTTTTAAGAGTCAAAACTAATTATGTCTAAAAATATCAGAACACTTGTGGCCCCAGAATAAAATAAGAGGAAGGAGAGGGAACACAAGGATCTTCACAGGGTTTATTCTCAGGATGGAGACTGAACCCAGGGTCTGTGTGTTCAAAGTGCTCCCCCAGGGAGCACTTCCTCATGCCCTGAGCTACTGCATCTCTTGACTGTGGTGTCAGTTACCTGGGTCTGTGTGTTTGTCAGAACTCCTCAGAGCATAATTGTGATCCATGTATTCTACTGTATATAAATTATATCCTCACTGCAAAGAAAAGAAGGCTATTTACATCTTTCTCTAATTTGCAAGTTAAATTTTATTTTCATTAACTTCATTCAAGACCCAGATCCTCATGTGGGTAACCTTGTAAAGAAAGTCTGTGTGTTTCCAAGTTATTTCTCTCGTTCCCGCTTTCCTTTCCTTTTCTTCTGTCTTCCGAAAACTACATGAACATGAGATAAAATGTGTGACCATTGTGAGCAAAACTATAGCAGAAAACTTGTCTCAGAATTTTGTCATTTGGACCTTGTGCAGGCCTATAATTTGAATGTGTGACTCTAGAAGTGGTTGCTATGGCGATAAACCACTTTACTTAAATAGCATGTATTTTACTCAAAATTCAGAGGAATGGTAACAGTTTCTAGTAATCACACTCTGGTATTAACTGGCAGGATGTGCCGAGAGCACACAGGCTTTGCATCCATTATCACTGGATAAGTTCATCAGGTTGACGGTACACCAGCGAGCAGTGAAATGCGTGTATTCAGCCCGTCTCCTGTTACATATCTTCCCTTGCACACACAGGCCCTTTGCATGATTAATGGTATGAACTGCAGAAATCAGGCTAAGGGTGCTGAATTAGAAAAAGGCAAAACTGGAGAGGGGCATCTTGTAGGGTCATCTTTCCCATCTCTCTATATGCCGTCAGAGCAGCTGCTCCCCACTGCTCAAATGAGTGACCCTGGCATGACCGCCCTGACCATGGCACACGGAACTGACATGTAGCACCACAGTGCTAGTTCTTCCCCTTCTGGGTGCCATGCTTTAGCTTTGTTTTCCTTTTGTTATTATTCCTGTATGCATATGTGGGGTGTGTGTGTGTGTGTGTGTGTGTGTGTGTGTGTGTCCCCATATGTGTGAACACAAGTGCACTGGGGGGCTGAAGTTAATATCAAATATCTTTCTTGGCCATGTTCAATTCTCTTGTTGAGCTCAAAGCTTGCCAATCCTGGCTAATTTAGCTGACCAGCTTGCTCCAGGGATCCCCAGACTCTGCCCCCCAAGTGCCGGGCTATGGGCAGCTTTCCAACTGTTACATGGCTCATGGAGATCTGAACACTGGTCCTCAAACTTGCACAGCAACCTCCCTGGACTAAGACGTTTCCCCCTCTTTTCTTATATAGTCCTTCTGTATCTTTTAGACTGAAGAATTTCTAAAGCAGTTCCCACCTGTAGTCATATTAGTAGCAGTTGGTAAAATGATTCTGGTCCCTTCCATCTCTACAGGCTGGTATGACTTAGTGTGTTTTGTGTAAGGATATGGGATTTCCTCCGAATTCTGAGATGCTTTCCAATGGCCACAGGCTCTCGGACATTGCTTTGCCGTGCACTCTCTGCAGTACACAATCAGCAGTGATTTTCCGGTCCTTCCCTGGGCTGACGTGATGGCCTCAGTCTCATGATGGTCACATAGGGGCTTTCCCCTGGAATTGATAAGGCTCCCTCTTCCCTTTCTCTCCTGCTCTGGGAAAGCTTACAGGAGTGCCTGTCCTTCTGTTTGCCTTTCGTGCCCTCTAAGATCTCATAGCCCTGGCAATTTCACTTTTCATTTCTCTGTCCTATTACTTACAAAACTGTCAAATTGCATCAGTGACAACAAAGACCCCTGGGGGAATCCCAGCAGCCACAGAGGAGAAATAGTGACGCCCCAGACTTAGATGGTCTATAACCTAACAAAAAGTCCCTGAAAAATCAAGATTGGTACAAATCTAGAAAAATTCTGGGAGCTGGAATTTGCCTCCGCCATTTAAATTCCAAGGAGAGGAACCGAAGAGAACGTGCCCCAAAGGGCACAGCATGATGGGTTTTGGCCCTGTGATGTGCTGACATCAGAGATAGTTCCAACAGGGAAGCCCAGGAGGCACTCAGACTCTGAAAACCCTAGGACTGTGTTTCCCAAACAGTTGCCCGCTAACCCTGATGCAACTGCAATGTGCAGAAGGAGGTGGTGGGAACTCAGGGCGCCTCCTCCATAGGCACAGCAGGGTCTGTAGTAAACGTGTGCATAGAGCTATTTGCATTGATGCCAACAGTGAGTGAAGAACAGATACCATGATTTCAAACAAATTCTGAGACTTGTTTAAAATATGGCTGTCAGGACGGGAGAGATAGCTCATCAGTTAAGAGACCTTGCTGCTCTTCCGTGGGACTTGAGTTAAGTTCCTGGCACCCATGTGGCTCACAGAGTACTGTAACTCCAGCTGCGGGGGATCCGATGCCCCCTTCCAACTCCATGAATGTGCCCACACATGCAACATACACTTACACACATACACATAGATAAAAAAATCTTTATTTTTGCCTATACCAACTTTAATATATATGAGTACAAAACTAACAAAGAAAAATACACTCTCTGCTGAGGGGGAGAGTATCAGTTTGTACAACTGTCTCAGAATCACACTTTTCAGTACCATTAGTGCAAGTGAAAGAGTGAGATGAGCGGACTATCTGCTGAGAAGGGACTGGCCTAGCCAAGCAAGAGATTCTCTACTCAATGAACAAGTAAGCCATATGGATTCAGACAGAGTGATTTGCAAACTAACCATGAGCTCGGCATCTTGGTGTGAAGGAATGTGTGCACTGCACTACCGTTTGTGTGAAGGAATGTGTGCACAGCACTA
Organism: Myodes glareolus; assembly: GCF_982192425.1. NCBI lineage: Eukaryota > Metazoa > Chordata > Mammalia > Rodentia > Cricetidae > Myodes > Myodes glareolus. Next base: position 95,477,462 of record NC_142032.1, read on the forward strand.
CCATTTGTGTGAAAGGGTGAAAGAGAGCTGGGGATGAAATAGGCTGAGGCGGGGGAGTTTTGACCCATTCCCAATTGAAGTGACAACTGAAATTGTACATTTCGGAGAAGATGTACACTGTAAATGGACAGCATTGGTTGTGTTTTATGAGGCTACGTTTGAGTTAACTGGGAGGCAAGGAAGTGATTTTTATTAAACCATGAGTATATACTTTTTAAAGACCACTAAAGTTGTAAATCAACTCATGTGGTTAAGGGATGTAATTTTCCTCATCTTGCTACACAAGGAAACAGGCATATCCTGCTTCTACATCAAAAGCAACTAGACACCTTGGCTGTTTCATTTCTTCTACCACATTTTTTTATAAAATTACAAAAACTACGTTGAGATACTATCTTCAAAAAGAAAGTTCTAGAGCATATAGAGTTGAATCTGAGAATGTGAAAATGTAGTGTTTCCTCTTGGCGCCTGTGACCTTTGAGTCAAATCCATTGAAAGTTGCAGGGAGGCCAGTTAGGTGACCAGCAGGTGTCTAATTAGGGTTTTTATTGCTGTGAAGAGATACCATGACCATGGCAACTCTTATAAAGGAAAACATTTAATCAACATGGCAGCTTAGAGCTTCAGAGGTCCAGTCCATTATCATCATGGTGGGACATGTCTACACGCAGGCAGATGAGGTGCTGGAGAAGGAGCCGAGAGGCCTGTATCTTGATGGCAGTAGGAAGTGGACTCAGCATCACACTGCGTGAAGCTTGAGCAAAAGAGACCTCAACACCCGCCCCCAAGTGACATATTTCTCCAACAAGACCACACCCTCAGTGCCCGCCCCCAAGTGACATACTTCTCCAACAAGACCACACCTACTCTCCAAGGCCACACACTCTCTTTTGGGGGCATTTTCTTTCAAACCACCACAGCAGGTAAAGGCTCTTCTGGCCAAATATGATGACCCAAGTTTGATCTTGGAACTCACATGTGGAAGGAGAGGACTGATTTCTACAAGTTGTCCTCTGACCTCCATACATGCACCATGGCACATGTACACACAACACACACAATCACTTCATCAAACAATCAACAAGTAAATAACAAATAAATCAACAAATAAATGTAAATTTTTAAAAAGTCACAAAAGTGGGACATTGAAGAATGGAAGCATTCGACCAGACATGAATGTCCGTGTTGTCGTGGACACACTGGAAAGCATTTCCTTAACTACTCAGTATCCATGCTAGAATGACCAACGGGACGAAGGTTGCATTTGGCTTCACCTTAGCTAGTATTTATGTGTGAATTTACTTAAATTTTATGAATTGAAGATCCAAAAGGATTCCATGCTCAGGAAAGCACGTGGTCCCCGGCCAGGCCCCAGAGTGTCAGACCGGTGTTTGTGCCCTGCTAATGGTGTGAGTTTTCCACAAGGTGCAGGAGCTCATGTAGCAAATGGGAAAGATTTTTCAATTTTCTGGTTTGGAAAGAATTCAGTGGCGGCAACTTGCATATTTGGAAAAGAGTAGAAGAAACGACCTTTTCCAATTCAAACTTCACACGGTTTTTCCAAGGTACGGGACACTCTTAGAGTGTTCTCTGCTCAAGAGCCACTCCTGTAGAGTCAGACACGAGGGACATCCTGAGGCCTTCTGCAGGGATGCCTGCAGCCGACACCTCCCACACCCCTGTCTTGAAGTATAGGTACCAGAGTGTAGCTGTCCGGAAGGTTTTGCTGCAGCCCTAGGAACTTCTATTCATCGGACAAATGTCTGAGTAGACATTTTCATAACCTAAAGGCAGGAAGATCAAGGAACCCCCGAGCAATTGTCTAGTGCGTGTGTGATCTCCCCCTCTTTGAAAGTAGTACTCTGCCATCGCACTGTTGCACACGTGCCCTTTCCCATGTCATTCTGCGCAGTGGAAGCTTGCTCTGACCTGCTTTGCGGGTCTCCGGGGACAGGCCCTGCTCTTTAGAACTCTCTGCTCAGCTTCACTTAATTAAAACGATCACTCTGTAAATGAGCCTGAGGTCAGAGTGAGCCCCGTCTCCCTGGGACTGCAGGACAGGACGCAGCAGCCTTGTCCTGCAGAGTGTGATGACCTGAGAGCACAGGTCACCTCTGACTGGTGCTTTCCTGCTGCGGCCCCCACGCAGTCCTCTCGGCCACCCCCTCAATTCATTCCTACAAACACCCCTTGAAGTGAGCATTCAAATGTTGTTTTACCCCTTTGACCAGTGAGGAGTTGAGACTCACAGAAACCTACAAAGCTGCCTGCTTGACTGGTAAAAGAAGCAGGAAAGGGGTTGATAGTGTGAAGGCAGGCTGAGCGCAGCAACTTTGTACCCCTGTTATGAAGAATAATCACATTGTACATGTCTGCGAGTCTGAAGAAAGGGAATGGGACAGAGCCTTTGTGTTCAGGTGGACATCCCTGTGCAGGGACCTTTAGTGAATTTCCTATGTCAGCTATAAGCAACCCTTTGGTTTCATTACAATCTCTAAATGCCTTGGTTTTCTTGAAGGGGGTAGAGGAGCCTTTGGGGCACGTAGTGGTAACTTTACAGACTGATCAGTATTGCCACGCACTGGAGCATGCCTCTGCCTCAGTCTCGTGGGATGCTGTTGTCTCCTGCTCCCTTCTGTTACTGTGCATGCTTTTTAACATCTGGATATTGATCTCGGCCTTTCCTCTCATTCATAGCCCACCACTGCTGCTAAGAAGCTGGATGTAGATGGCGTTGACACGAGCTCCCCAAACTCAACATCCAGCAAGCTACTCTCTGCTGAACTCAAAGCAGAACCCGAGAAGAGCTCCGGGACTACGAACCAGGCAGCTGCGGCGAAGGGCACCATGAAATCCTCTTCCTTTTTGCGAGGCAAGAAGAAGCTCTAGGGTTCTGCCCAATGCTGCTCAACGCAAGACCAGACCACTCCTCCAGTACTGACGGGAGGGGCCAGGAGGGGACAGCATGGCACTGAGCTTTTAGCCTTTGGCTCTGCTTAGCCCTGCATGGGTTCCACCAGTTTAAAATTGAAGCTAGTTACTAAGGCATCATAACCGCATGGGGCACTGAAGGACAGCGTGGGTGTGCGTGGGGCAGGCTGCCGCTCTCGCCAGCTCCAGGTGTTCCAGGGTTAAGGGACAAGTGCTCTCAGTGCAAGCCTGGGGCCATACTTGCTCAGTTCTACTCAAATTCTTATATTTAGGCACAATTATTTATAAGGGAAAACAAGAGGCCAAATACAGTGACGGAGGTTCTAAATGATTATGAGCACTTAGCACTAGGAGATGCCGTTAGATGATGACTAATAAAATGTGTCGGCCACAGGCGTTGTGGTAGAAGTGATCCAGCCCCTCGAGTGTCCTTGTGCTTCTGTTGCTATAGATCGCTTAAGACAAGTTACTTTAAACATAGAAAAGTAGGACATTTTGTAACTGCTTGCATTGGCTTGCTGCTATTCTCCCATCGTACTGATTAAACCAACAAGCCCAGATGTCTTCATGCATGTCATTTTATGTTAAGGAGAGGTGGCTTTAGCAAGTCCTCTGAATGCTTCCCAGACAGTTAATGCTGGCCTGTTGTCTCCTGAGACTGGACAGGAAACATGTCTTCCTCTGGGGTTAACAACTCTGCCACTGCAGTGTAAGCAGGGTAAGCGGATGCTTCTCTCAGCTTCCCACCTCCCAAAAAAATTTAAAAAACGACTTGAATTTGTTTTATCTTTATAAAATAATAACCCAGTTTCATCCTGTACTCTACAGGATTGTCAGTTTGTCCCCAAAAAAAACCACACCCATAAACTGACTCAGAAGCTAAAAGAGGTATGCACACCTCCTGTTACGAGTTCACAAGGTCCCACCGTGGTCAGTCAGGTCAGAGATCACACTGCCACGTCAGCCTTCATCTTAGGTCCCTTTCTATTGCTGTGGAAAGATACCATTGCCAAGGCAACTTATGACAGGAAGTCCGTTTGAAACCTGTCGTTTTAGAGGGTTAGAGCCCATGATACCAAGCAAAGGCATGGTGGGAAAAGCAGAGAGCTGCAGCTTGATCTGCAAACAAGAGGCAGAGAAAGAGACACTGGGAAAGGCACTAGACTTTTGAAACATCAAAGCCTGTCCCCAGTGGCCAAGTCGTCCAACAAGGCCACGCCTCCTAACCCTTGTCAATCAGTTCCACCAACAGGGACTGTTGGGGCTGCTCTCCTTCAAACCAGCACAGTCCAGCACTCTGCCTGTGTTTTCTTAGCGCTTTCACAGCTCCTGGGAGGACACTACCCTTCAAACACACCCAGTGTAAATCGGGTTTTATTTAAAATTGAAGATGGCTAGGGACTCCTTTGGCAAGGTGCTTGTCACACAAACATGGAGACCTGAGTTCAGATTCGCTATACCACCTTAAAAACAAAACAAAACAAAACAGGCACAGGTACACAAACCTGTCATCCCAGTGCTGGAGAGATGAGAGCAGGAGGGCTCCGGGGCTTGCTGGCCTAGCAGCCAGCGTGGTGAGAAGAGGCTCACTGTGGGACCTTGTCTGGTAGAGGGCTAGCAGGGTGACTCCGCGGATAAAGGTGCTGCCGCCCAAATTGATAACCTGATTTCAACATTCCACATGGCAGAAGTCTGTTCTCTGATCCCCTCACCAGTGTGTCATTGTTTACCCCCCAACACACACACACTAACTAATTTCAAAAGCCAAACTGTGACCTGGCATGGTGGTACACGCCTTTAATACTAGCATTTGGGAGGCAGAGGCAGGTGAATCTCTGTGAGTTTGAGGCCAGCCTGGTCTACACAGTGAGTTCCAGGACAGCCAGGGTTTTACAGAGAGACCCCATCTCAAACAAACAAACAAAAACAGAAAAATAAAATAAAAACCAAACCAACAAATAAAATGAAGTGTAGAAAAATTAAAGAGACAACCAAATGTCTAGACAAGCACACATGTACATATATGTACACACTCATAGCCACATGCACCACACACCAGATCATACACAGAAAAAAAGCTAATTTGAAAGTTGACTCAGCTTCAAGCGCTTTACTTTGGCGGTTGTATTTGCAGTCCCACAGGAGCCCATACACCATCTCCTGAGCTTGCAGTTTCGGGTTTGGTGAGGTAACCTTTGAGGACAGGCCTTGTTCACCCTGGAGGACCCTGGGTTCACAGCTCAGGGATGGCTCTTCCTGGGGAATTCTCTAGAAGTAGAGAGCAGTGCTGCATACCTCCCCCTGATGGGGGTATCTGGAGGGCCTGCTGTCAGTTGGTCTCCCTTCAGGAAAGAGCAAATTTGATTCTTCCCAGTGTGTTCGTATCTTTTCCCATCACACAGCAGGCAAGGTTGGTGGTATCCTTCCTGTTGTAACATGCATTCGGTCAGCCCCCTAACAGTAGAAGCTAGCCTATCAAACAGCTCCGTCTGACTCTCGTGGAACATTGAGATAGAGTGTAGCACATTCTTTTGAGAGAGTGTCCGCGTTCTATTTATTTTGAAAGACTCCCGTGGGCGTCTTCCTTCGGGAGAGACCCCGTGCCCAAAGATCAGTCGAAAACACGCGGCCAGATGCAATCAGCAAGAGGTTTATTGAATACGCAGGTACCTGGGGCGACAGAGTCTCTCGGAAGACTTGCGCGCTGCAGGTTGGGGGTGAGGGGTTTTTATAGGAGAGCAAAAAGCGAGGTTTACAGAAGCAAGATGCAGGGTGGTAAATTCTTAACCTAAATAACAATGAGGGGACTACTCAGCGGTTTACTGTTCCTCTTATCCTGCCCCTTTTCCCGGCTGGCGACCAGATGTCTGATTGCACAGCCCCTGACTCGTGACGAGCCCCGCTTTATACGTGACTCAGGCCTCGCAATCCTCTCTTTCTTTGTTTCTATGGCCAGTCCATAAATCCCCTGTCTCGCAGCCAGATAAGGCTGTCCTTGCTCTAACCTCAGGTATCTTTGCTCAGCATTCCGGAGGCCCTGAGTTCCGGAGGCCCTTAATGAAGCTTGTTATCTGCGAACCTTTGCAAAACGGTATAACTGTGGTTAAAACGAGTTGGGGTCCTTCAATTTATATATGTGCCTGGAAGCCATGTAGACCAGGCCATCTGTGTTGTTAGTTTCCAGCTGATGGACCTGTTGCACGTCTGAGTGCCATGGTCTTTCTGGCTGCTTTTGCCTCCGCGATTGTGGACAAGCAGTTCCTTCATGTCCTATGGGTTTCCCGTAACCAGTAGGCCAACAGGATCTGTCAGGATCAACATCAACCTCTTGGACACCTCTTGGGCACTGTGGCACGGAGAACTAAATTTGGTTGTCACCTGGAGGGCACCCTTGGCCTATGGACAGTACAGAACATGTGTGATTTCCCAGAGAGCAGATACTGACCGTCGCTCCCCCTTGAATGGCATCTCGGGGCGGAAACAAGCAGAGAGGAGTGCAGGTCTGGAGCTGGGGGCAGGTGCAGCCCAGAGAGGAAGCTGCTGTCAGAGAAGGGGCTTAGGAAAGAGGGACACGGGAGAGCGGGTTGTCTATGAAACCAGACGCCAGCACGTAACTGTGTCGAGCTGGAGGAACACTGCTCAAGGACAGTGTGTCCTCCGGTCCAGGTGACATCAGATGAGCCCCCTCCACAGCCTGTTCACAAGTAAAGCCAGACAGGCCAAAGAGACAAAGAGCAGGCAAATAGAAGCTGAGAGAAACTGGGTTTTAAGAGCTAGTCACAAAATGGGCCTTGGTTTCTTATTGGAAATGTTGGGAGGGGGCAACATATTTAAAAAAAAAAAGCACTATGTGCTTATCATAGAAATACTTTGTTTAAATAATTCTATTTGACTCTAAAATGTAAGTTCCAGGTTGGACAGACCAAAGCCAGTCAGTCTTGAAAATGAAGCTTTTTAAATTCCGGCCCTGCTGCTGGAACAGACAATAAAGGCTTTGTTCAAACAGGTATTCCCAGCAGGAAGCCTGGCTTTGAAATTGGCCAGAGCAGTTGTCTTATAAAGGCTGCACTTGGCTGGAGGCCAGGAAGCTGTGGCCTCTGGGAAATGACCCTGGGCTGGTGGTGCGGTTTGAATAGGAAATATCCCACAAGTGACAAGTGTTTGAACCTTCAGGTCCTTGGCTGCCGGTGCTGTTTGTTGTAGCATCTTTAGGTTGTGAAGCCTTGCTGCAGGAAGTGGGTCACTCGGGGCAGGTCTTCTCCTGTTCCACTGCAGAGGCAGGGTGTCAAGTCAGTCTCCCTGCCTTGCCATGCACTGTCCCTTGTTCTGGTTTGTCTTTTCTTGAGCAGCACGCCAGGAGCCAGAATAAGCCTCCTCTCTCTTTCTTATCAGGTATTTTGTCAGAGAAGAAGGAAGGTCACTAAACAGTTGGATGTCCTCTGCCTGTCCTTCCAAAATGTCCCCTGCTTTGCCCTCTCCGCTGACTTTTAGGGACAGCAGTGTTGGGCTCCCCTGCCCCTGAATTGTAGGAGTCAACAGGTCAGAGGGAGAGTGATTGGCGATCCAGACATTGGTACCTCTCCTACCCCTGCCTATGTCCCTCCTGTGGGGCTTTGTCTGCGTCTCTTCTGGTGGTCCAGGCCCCTCCTGTCACCCTCTTACAGGCAAGCTTCTGGTGGGTGCTCTCAGGGCGAGGCCAGTGCTGTGAACTGGGGACGCAGCTTCCCCAGTCCTTCATAAAGCAACTGCTCCCCCAGCATTCTTCCCATTCAAGTGCCATTCTGGGACCCAACATAAGCCACAGTCTGCCCTTGTTCACCCTCAGTAGTCTTGACCTCGGACAGTTTATCCCTGGTTGCCAGGCTTCTATCAAATTATGGGAAAATGGGAAGCACAAAGCCCAAATGAGTTCTTCCTGAAGACATGATGTACCTGGGTGGCCACAGGGGTTGGAGGAGGGACACAGGGGTGCTGTCACCACAGTTGGAGCCACCAGTGAATCTGAGGTCTAAAATGGCCTAGATGCTAGCTTCCATATTTATGTGCACATATACATATGTACTCATACAAATGTGCACACACACACACACGCACGCACGCACGCACATGCACACAGCCCTCATGGGTGTGCACTGCCTTCAGAGAGACTCCAGGAGACCTGCAGTGAGTTGCACGCCTGGGCTGGGCTTCACCAGCTCTCTCTTTCTCTGAACACTAAAATCTCCTTACAAAAGCCTTTTCAACTAAAACACCACATTCAAAGGCCTCCCATAATTCAGATTTCCTCTTCAGAATCATATTTTCTGAGCGAGCCAGTTTTGAACTGATTTTGATTTCCGTGCTGCGTATTGTTACCACTTAATTCTCGTTGGTGAGCCAATTTTCTTTGGCTTTGTTCTTCAAACGAAAGCCACATTGAGTGGCTGCTGTCTTGCGTTTGTGTGTGACTCGCTACGCCAGTTCTCCGCATTTCCCTAAGTTACCCAGCGCAGTCCTCCAGCAGCACAGGCAAGGTGGGTCCCCCCACCTCTGCCCGATGGTCAGCCTCACTTTAAACAGCAGCACAAAGCAGAAAGCGGATACTAGGAGGATGAACAGTGCCCTTGCCCTGCCGCCTTTCCCGGCACCGTGCTGCCCAGACCCTGGGGAAAGGGTGAAGTCCTCAGAGGTCCTCCTCCCCCAAACACAGTAGGTTCTGTCCTCCGGGGCAACCCAACCATCAGTGCAGACATCTCCACTTGGGGTAGTCAACCATGCTAACTTGGGTGGTTAAGGTGGCCAGGTGGTTAAGAGTCCACAGTTATGGTGGGTCTTCACACACCTCATCTAGCCTAATCTAGACAATCCTCACAGGTGTGCCCGGAGCTGTTACCCTAGTGATTCTAGATTCTGTCAAGTTGACAACCAATATTAACCCTCACACTTGCCACCTGTCACCTGCACAATGGGAGCCATGGCGGTATCTACTTCCTGGAATTGTTATGAGGGCCACATACCAAGAGGACTAAATGAGTAACTCCTGAGGACTGGAGGGGCGGCTCAGATACTAACGGGTACACACTGGTCTTGCTCAGGACCTGGGGTTGATTCCCAACACCCATGTCCGGGGCCTCACATTTGCTGTAACTGCAGCTTTTGTGGGTACCTGCATTCACAGACACAGGCACATAATATTTTTATTTTTTTTTAAAAAAGAATTACTTAGCGGATTAGTGAACATGTTTCTGGGTATGTCTGGGGCCATCTCCAGAGATAGTTCGCTCACAAGTGCTCTGACCTAATGAATGGATTCGTACTCCGTATTATTAAGGAGTGATGAAAGGTAGGGGATGGAGCTTAGGAGGAGGAGGTAGGCGCAGAGCACATCCATGCCGGCTGTGTCTTTTTGTACACACTTGTGCGTGTCCTCATGTGGATCTTGCATTGGTTAATAGCCATCGTATTGCTCTTTTGATGTTAGCGACCTGTCCTGTTCTGAAAGGCCCTCTCCAGAGTCAGCTTGTAATAGCAGCGGTGGCAGGCCCCGAACCAGCCACCCCACATGCTCTGTACTTCAATGACCTGCGAAGCTTGCACAACTGTAATCATCTCCACAGAGGAACAACGGAGAGAGTAAGAAATTTCTTTAAGACCATACACTTATAAAGTATCACCTACAGGGATGGTTCATAAATGCCTCTGCTCCCTGGCTCTCTGCTGCCCCCTTCGTCAGGGGCACTTATGGTGTCTGCACCTCACGGCCATTTATGGTACAAGATAGTGGTGTCTGCTGGAAGGGCAGCTGCAGCTGCGCATGGCAGTGCCTCCTTGTGCCCATCCCTCTGCTGGGGTCCAGGTGAAGAAAGGCCCTTCTTACCAACTATCCTCCTTGCTAGTTTAGAACCTTGAGAGAAAAAGCCTTCCGGAGACAAAGCTCCTGAATCACTGAAGTGTGTATTTTCTTCCAATGGATACTGTCTCAATTCTTTTCCCCCAACAGTACAGAACTTCATTTGAGACCTTAAGCTCTCTGGTCACCTCGATTTCATGTCAACTTTCTACTCACTGGCTCCTGACCAAGGACATTACTGAGTCCCCATTTCATGTTAAATCTTGTCAGGAGTGTCTTACCTACAGGACATACCAGTTGCTGGCACGGTAGTGACAGAGTGGCCATTTTTTACATACTGCTAATGCAAGGTGACCAGGCTCTGTGGAAGCAACATAAATGACAGATGATATTTACTAAGTCAAACTGAGTTGGCAGGCAAGCACGAGGACCCAAGTTCAGATCCCCCTTATCCATTTGAGAACTGTGCACCCAGTTCTGGGCAGGCAAGACAAGGGGATCCCCAGAGCTTGCTAGCCAGCTAGTCCAGTCAACCAATGACCTCCGAGCTCAGTGAAGGATGCTGTTTCAGACAATCAGATTGAGAATGGTAGAAGAAACACAGCTGAAGTCAACCCTTTGCTTAGACATGAAGGTGCACACGTGCACATATATAAACATGAAACATATATGAACATAAAATACGTACAAAAGTAAATCAGAAAATAGTAGACCGTATCTTTTTTTCCCTAAACTCAAATTTGCAAACTGGGGCCTGTCTGAACGCTTGCTCCTGTCCTGTGAATTCCCACCAGTGGGACTCACTTCCTGGGGTGGGAGGGAGCTGCCTTTCTCCAGAGGCAGATGAATGCCACCCTGGAATCACACAGGTGAGCAAGTCGTTCCTCTGCTGCCACCTGGCCTCCGACAGGACCGTAATGGCAGCTCTCTCCTGCCCAGACACTCCTGCACTCTTGGACTCTTCCTCGGACATTTTCCAACCTTTTCTAACATGTTTGCCCACCACGCTCTGTGGAGTGGCCCCTCGTACTCACAGGATCACTTCCCTGAAGCGTGACTACTTTCCTATCTGTGCCCTTTGGCACACTCCCTGTGACCACTAAAGGGCCTTTTCACAGTGTTGTGCCTGTGTGAGTGTTGCCCTGCCTGGTTGGATCTGAGGCACAGAGCCCTGAGATTACCCAGGAAGACAGACTCGTTTTCCTTAAGTGTCTGTCTTGCTAATTATGCAAGGAAATATATGGAGAGAGAAGAAGGCACAGGCAGAATTAATAGACGGCTTGCCAGAGAGCTCATTAGCAGGCCTGCTACTGTGAAGGGAAAGTCAGAAACAGAAGAGGCTTGCAAGCTCCAACGGCACCTGTCCTGAGTCCTCAGCAAGACAAGCGGGGTGTCCTCTCCATATGTGCGTCCTCACCCATAGACACTGGGAGGCACTTGATATCTGTGCCTGAATCTGGTGACTCTGAGCCCTCTCTCTCGTCACTAGTGGGAATCCAGTCTTTAAGGGGAGATCCTCAGTGCCACCCAAATGGTCCAGAGAATCCCATATGACCACACAGCCTTGTTCACCTGCTGTGCTGGGCTTTGCGTAGGCAAAGGCTCAGTGTGTCAAAAAAGTGTGGCTTCTGATGTCTCTGTCCCTTGTTCTTTTACTACCAGGGCTTCAGCTTTCTGTGCAGGCTCTGATGGGCCATTAACCTTGAGGTTCAAAGCTGCCATGTGTCCTAAGTGATGAGAGTCAGGCCCCATCCGATACGGCATGACGCAGCAGCCTGGGCCCTCAGATACTCTCTCCTCCTCTGTGGCACAGAGTCCCTTTCGTGGATTGTCCGTGTACGGTAGGGTGTATGTGGGTGGTGACGTACATGGGATGTACAGTGCGGGTCGGGAGTACATGGGTAGGGGTGCCACCAGTAATTCTGATATGCACCAAGTCTGCTTTCTACTGGGACCCCAAAGCACAGGAACCTGCAGGCTCTATACCAATTCCCAGAAACATGGCAGAAAATGCATGTCTGTCTGAGATGTCTGGTTCTTTAGGGGAGCTGCAAAATCTTTCAAAAGACAGAGCCTATAGGGGAAATAATAAAGCTACAGCAAGGCTCAGGGGAAGAAATATTGATATGGTTCAGTGCTGGCCTGATCAGAAGTCAGGCAAGGAGCCAGAATGGAAGAAGTACCAGGTGCCAGGGGGTCCCCTGAGAACTGGATCTCTGGGCCATTACACAGAGTGAAGGCAAGTCCTATGTCATGTGGCTTACTCTCCCACAGCCCAGCAGCTGGCTTCACCCCATTGTCTGGACCAACAGGAGAAGCCCTACCCCTCGGTCACTAGGAGTAGGCCTCTCTGTTCCGAGACTGACTGGCTCTGGGAAAGGTAGAAGTGGGTGCAGGCAGCTAGAAGGTTCCATCTTGTTTATATGATAGAAATGCAGAAACAGCCAAGCGGTGGTGGCGTGCACCTTTAATCCCAGCACTCAGGAGGCAGAAGCCGGTGGATCTCTGTGAGCTTAAGGCCAACCTGGTCTATAGAGTGAGTACCAGGACTGTCGGGGCCACATAGGCTAAAACCTGTCTCTGAAAGCAAAACAAAACTGCAGAAACAAAACCCGGCTTCCTGTAATTGCTTTCCAATTGCCAAGATTAGAGCCACACAGAATACTGAGGACTGCCGTGTGCCTCCAGCTTCCTGACTTCTGGCTCCGGCTGGAGGATCTAACATTTGCTCTGCACGATATACATATGTGAGCACGTGCTTGTTCAGCTGCCGTCACTACCGTGAGGGACTTCCAAGAACTCTCATCTTCCCGGGATACAGCTTCTGGGGCTCCTCTGAGATTTCTGTTCCCAAGAGTCCTACCCTACTGGGCCCCAGCCCAGAGTTCCTGGTTCAGAAGAGCATCTCCACAAGCCCACTCCATGGGGCCTCTCTGGAATATCCCGTAAGTGTCTGGTTCAGCGCAGAAGGAAGCAAAACTGTATTTGCTCCCCCGGGAGCCTTGAAATCTTTAAGTGCCTCAAGAACAGGGGTTGTGTTGGGGCTTGTGCTCTCCAACCCCTCCTCACCGTGACCCCTAAGCCCCAGGCCCACACATCTGCTTCTACTTCTCAGAACAAAGAATTTGCAGAGAAGTGAGTCGCGCACAATGTGCTGCTGGCAGTGGGTATGAACTCCTTGGATCCCATTAAAGAATAGAAGCTTAAACACATTATAAAGCAATTTTCTGTGAACTTGAAAATCATCTAGTAGTTCTATTATTTTTACCTTGATGATGTATTGTTAGTTCCTTAAGTAACACAAATTCAGAGTCTATCACGAATAATGAGTTTCTGTATAAGCAGTCGGGGAGGGAGTGGGGAGGAATGAACACCTCAGAGCCACCTTGGAAAGTGAAGCGCTGCCTTCAGTGCTCACGGTTCCAGAAGTACACCCTGGGACCCTGCCATTGCATAGCAGCATCGCTGCATGTTTCAGGGTTAACTGATAAACAGCTAAAGGGATAATGATGAAGCTAAATTAATAGTAGTCTTTAACTCAAAGGCAGAATAGCAGCAGCAGCCAATTAAAGCCATTGCCGCTCAGGATAGCAACTCTTCGCACCCCACAAATGGGCATTTATGGGGAGCCCCACCATGCCCTAGTGCTATCAGATGTCTTAAGAAGGCTTGGCATCATAGTCCTCCATAGGTTCTGGGAGTATAGGTCATCTAGTCTGATTTATATAGTGGGGATGTTATTTGTCAAAACTCTTCCTAGAGGTTCACAGAAACCTAAAGCTAATTTACCGCCGACCCTACTGTACCACGATTGGGTATTTATGCGAAGATCTCCAGTCCATGGCATCACAGGGCTCCTGGCACATCCGTGCTTACTGCAGCCCTGTTCACAACTGCTGAATTGTGGAGCCAACCCAGAGGTCTGCCAACATAGGATGGGCAAAGACAGTGTGGCATATACGCACAATAGAAACTTCCAGCCATAAGGAAGAATGAAGCTGATTCATTTGCAGGAAAATGGCTGCAACCGGAGACCATCATATTAAGCTAATTAAGCCAGACTCAGAAAGACAAATATTGCATGTTTTCTCTCATTTGTGGATCCTAGATTTTATATAGATATGTAAAGCCATGCATGGGCATATGGCATGACAGAGAAAGGAAAGTGTGTAGGGGAACAGAGGGGACTAACAGGAGGAGGGGGTTGAAGGAGGGGGTGGGGGCAGACATGGGGGATATGCTTAAAGCACATTGTAATCTTATATGAAAATGTCCTTATATCACCCACTGTCTGCACACTAAAAAAACAGAACAATTAAAAATAAAAATAATAAACAACAAAAACTTCTAAAAAGGAACCATGCTTCTTGCAAAATACCATATATGGGTCCCTAGACTCAATAGGCTGGGAGACTGTTGAGGGAGATGGGGGTGCAGTAATGGGGTGGGGGTAATGTGTCCTCTGCTGTGAAGCAGGGAGCAGACAGGAATGCCTCACCTAGGAGACCTCTGCATAAAGACCTGATCCGGGTCAGATGTTTGCGTCCCTACAAAGATCCTTGTTGTAGCCTCAACCCCAATGTGACTCTGCCTGGAAACAGGGAAATTTCCAAGATCATAAAGCTTTGGAGAGGTCATAAATATGAGGGCCTGGCCCAGCAATTGTCAGAAAAGGAGACGCTAGGACCAGTGAAATGGCTCAGCTAGCAAAGGCACAAGCCCAATGACCCGAGTTTAATCCTTGGGATCTACACACTGGGAGGAAAGAGCCAACTCTTGCAAACTGTCCCCTGATCTTCACACTCACACTGTGGCATTGATGCAGCACACACGCACGCACGCACGCACACACGCACGCACGCACCTTTAAAAGAAGAGGCCCTAGAGAGGACTCTCCTGGGTGCTTGTAGGCTCCCCATCCAGACCACAAGAAGGCAGCTGGCTGCTAACAAGAAAGAGGCCTTGCAGAAACACAGCCTGTGAGTCTTCGGCCTTGGGCTTCTAGAGCTGAGAGGAAATGGGTGCACATGGTTTAGGCCATGAGTGTGGTATTCTACTCAAACCCCTGAGCTGATGATGGCAATCTTCTGCATCTAACCAGCTGCCTCATAAAAGGCCCAGGTTCAAGGGACTCGTGGAGAAAGCATGGACGGGCTGCAGGGAGAGGAACTTAGCTTTGAGGGTTGGGCAGTTTAGGAAGGCCCCAAGGGAGGCGAGGGGTGGGTGAGCCACATGGGGTGAAGCAGTAGAGAACTCTGGAGCACCATGGGCTGTCTGACAGGGGTGGTGGTGGCAGCAGGAAGGGCCCCAGCGAACAGCCAGAGATGCTCACAAGGACTTTAGGCCATGAGAGCCTTTGCCAGTTATATAACTGGGTGTTGACAAGGAGACCCCCCCAGAGGGAGGAGCTAGGGAGGGCAGGTTAGTTATCATAGCTAAGAGCTGGGGAGTAAGTGATAAGGGTGGGGTCTTCAGCTCACAGAGAGCAGCCACAGACTCCTCCTCAGGAACCACCCCTGGAAGGTCACCATCAGTCATATTCTTTGGGGATTTCTCAGTTCTTTAGCCCTCAGCTTGAGTCTCAGATACCAGGATGGCGCCAATAAGAGGGTCTGTTTGTGATTGAGTCTGTCCCAGGGCAGCAGGACCAGTCACCTGGTGAGATGGCAGGGCCACACCTTGCTAAGTATGCACAGGCAGAAAAACACTGCAAGACACTGTTAATATCTGGGTGACTTCAAAACACCCATCTCTTGTGCTTTTTTTCCTTCTCAGTGAATGTGATTTTGTGTTCTGTCACTTTATAAATATATATTAGTAACCTATAGTTTTACCGAGCGGTGCTCAAAGGCCGTTCTCCTGCATACACACAGGTTTCTTTCCCACTGTTCTGAGGCCACACTGACATTGGTGGCCATGACTTAGCTGTGATAACCCACGCAGGCTCAGATCCTCTGCATGTTGCTCCCATGGGTGAATAGCTCATGGGTGTGGCCTTGAAGGGCAAAGACTGTGCAACTTTCTCATCACCATCTGACTGTTCCACAGTTTGAGATGGGTGGGCCCCTCTCAACATTCCTAAGATGGATGGGAAACCACTTGCAAGCAGGGAAGCAGCATCAGCTAGCCTGCAGCTCCTGGAGGGCAGGGCCAGGCTTCAGGACCAGAGGGGTTAATTAAAGATGGATTGAGAAATCTATAAACACCCGGAAATGACTGGCATGTGCTAATTTCTTCTTTAGTATTCACAATGGCATTCTGTTAATTAAGAAGAGCTAGAGCCCAGGGGAGGCAGCGGGCCAGGCATTCTGGCACTGGCAGGCCTGGCAAGCTGCCCATCCTGAGCTTTCTGGGGGCACCAGAGTACAGTGTGACCTTGATGGCCTAGGCTAGGGACATCCTGGGCCTCAGGGAGCCTCCCTGTCCAAGAGCAGACAGTAGCTAAATATAGGCTTCCTTTCTGTGACTATTGGTGGGTACCAGCCCTCTAGGATGCTGCACACACGGGAGGCCTAGTGAGAACCTGGGACCTCCTATTTCCCAGAGAGTACCTTCCACAGACTACTCAAGGGAAGGCGGACAACATCCTCCCCCACAGTAGGTGGAGAAGTGGAGGTGAGCTGAGGGCCCCCAGGTATGGTGGGTAGGTGGGTGTGCCCTTTACCTCCTGGTCTAGGGAAGGATTGCAAGCTGGAGCTGCCTTCCTTAAATACTCCTCTATCACTGTCCATGTTTGCTTGGCTTCTGCCCCAGGGCGCTCTGGACAGATGAGGAGACAGCCTGAGTGCGGGGGTGTGCAGGAGTGTGTATGTGTGTCCTTTGTCTGAGTGAAGTGTGTTCACTGTCTACACACGTGGTATGCACACCATTGTGTGTGTGTGCAAGTGCCTGCCTGCAAGCATGTTTGGATGTCAGTGCCCTTTCAAGGTGTGTGTTGCTGGGCAAACCACTTGCATCTCTGTGACAGATACACTTAGGGCCTCACCTGGCAGACAGAAGCACCTGCCGTTAGCAGTTCTTGAACGGTATCTCTGGCCTGGGCTTCTCTCCTCCTGCTTGACTCCACTTGCTTGGTAAAGCCACACTCACTCTCCAGCACCCATCCGAAGATTGGGCAGCATCCAGCTCATGTCATGACACATAGAGATCTCTTTAGAGCCCTAGGCTCCATGGCAGGATCTAAGAATGTAAAGAACCAGAGAGCAGACAGGTGTCCCATAGTATAGAGAAACACATGGGTGTTGGCTTGCACACACCTGTGCAACAGTGCACGTGGACAAGATGTACACCCAGGCACCATTCGCTTGCCAGAGGTCAGAAGCCTGATCTTCAACAATTGCTGACACAGGACTTGAACAGACAGCTTTTGTACACATGTTCTGCACGCTAACATAAGCCCTTCACTGTGAACAAATACATATGAGAGGCATGATTTCTATGCACATGCTATGGACACGGATGAGGCCCATAGACTGGACATACAGCACTTTGCTTATACATGTATACAGAATTTAAACTTTGTACACAAACACTACGTGCAATGCAGGCATACTTAGAATACACGTGTGTACACGGGTGACATGATCATTAATTATACTATAGGCAAACAGAATGGTACATGGTTGGTGCACATACTATACAGCCCTAATGCAAGGCCCCAGCTCTCGCCAACCACACACGCTGGCCCAGAACTGTCACCCTGGGGAAACTCACCCTGAGAAAGTCCCTCTCTTTAACCTTCAGCGCTGAAGGCTGCAGTGGGCCCACAGATGGGGAATTAATTGGTATCATTAACATGTGGCAATGATAATGACTTCCATCGATCCCTGTGGCAGATGTATGGCTGGGGCTGGGAGCTCCAGATCCGGGTCCAGGCCTCCCTTGCTGCGTCCTGACCTTTGGTTCTCGGCACACATCAGGGTGGGCCCTCTCCACAGTCAGAGCACAGAGGGCAGATGCAGATGGAAAGCCAGGGCAGTGAGCAACTTACCCCTGGTCACTGGGCTGCCTGAGACGGGGCCCAGTGGCGAGGCAGGACACAGCACACACACACGCGCACGCACACACACATGCATACACACACACACACACACACACACACACACACTTAACCCTTTTCTTCTCCTCCTATTATTTCTCCTCCTTCTTCCCCATTCCCCTTCTTGCCCCCCTTCTTTCTTCTCTTCCTCCCCCATCCCCATTCTGGTCTCCAGTTCACACCCTTTACTTTCTGTGGATAAACTCACTCAATTCCTTCTTGCCTTCCAGACCTGAACTAACTCCTAGGCTCTGTTCTCTGCCTTCTGAGACAGACAGACAGACAGACAGACAGATGGAGAGGAAGAACCCAGAGGAGGCAGGTCAAATGCCTGGCAGCTAGAGAATGACAGAGGGGCACAGGGACCACATGGGCTTTGTTGGTGTCTGCACTTGGAAGTCTGGGTTCTCTGCCCCTCTCAAGGCTTGGGGGTTCTCCCTGCCTCTCTTGGAGCCCGGATCCCTCATTCTATTTGGTCTTCCCAGGAAGAGAGCTGAGAACCCTGAGGCTAGCATAGCAATGTGGGTAGGCTGGGGAGGCTTGTTCACAAGATGGAATCTGAGCTCTGAGGATCCTGTCGGTGGCACCGAGTTGGGCCCATCCCCAGCTGCCCTCTGAAGCCCCTGCCTGGGTCGGGCCTCTGGGGACGCCCCCAGACTGTCTGGATGCACTGAATCTGTTACTGTCACCACAGTCCCGGGGCTTCTAATGAGCTGGTAATGAGCTGTCAGCTAATTATGAGAATTAAATAGGGAGGCCGGCCTAGGCTAAGGACTGGGCTGAGCTGAGCCTTGCCTGGAAACTTGCATGATAGCAGAGGGAAGGTGTGACCTGGCTTCTCTTTGGCCTCTGCCCACCCATGAGTTGGGGTACGTATCTCCTTGGAGAAAAATGAGAGTCCTGGCTGCGTGATTTAAGAAGGGAAGGTCCCATCTCACAGCTAGAGAGACCTCAAGGGGGAGACAGCTGAGGGCCAGACTCTGTGTGATCTGGTGCGACTCCCTCTGCATCTGGAGTCTGTCTTCCTATCTGTGAAATGGGTCTAGATGAAGAACATGGAGGCTCTCCTTCCTATCTCAATATATCCATATCTTCTCCTTTTACACAGGTGGCTATGGTGCTTCCAACTCTTTGAGGGTAGCAGCTCACTTATGGTCCCATGAAACAGCTAGGAAACTCAGGGAGAGAAATCTTCACCCAACAAAAATGAACGCGTACGTTGAGAAAAGTTCAAGCAGTGTCATTCATGACTGAAACAAACTGGAAACGACATCAACGTACCACAAGAAGGGGTGAAGAAATTGTGGTAGCCTCATCTTCCTGCCTTGACCTCTTGAGTGCTGAGGTTATAGAAGCTCATCCCATGCCTGTCTTATTCTGTGCTAGGAACTGAACTCAGGGCTTTGCGCCTGCTGGGCAAACACTCTGGCCACTGAGCTACCAGAATGGGGCATTATTGGCCATGAGCAACGATGTAAAGCACACAGTTCCATGCTAGGTCCTCAGTCTGCAGGTTGCCACATAAACATCGGGTGCAGATTATGAACTGTGACCAATCCTGTCGCATCTCTCAAAGTCCGTATCCACTGGGTATCCACTGCTCACTTCAGGCGCAGACTCCAAAGGCTGAGACTGTGAAAGTCATGTGATATTTTACAGAAGTGGTTAGGGGAAAGAGGGTTCAGCAGTGATTCAAGTGCGGTGAAGGAATGAAAGGCAGTAATGCTAGAACTGGCAGGAGAGTCAAAGTTAATGAGATCACGGGAGAAACGGCAGGATGTTGCCACCCTTTGATGGGCGGTGTGTGAAGGAACTTCCGGCCCACACAAGGAGTGTGGGCCCGACAAAAAGCTAAAGATTTTGTCTGACGGAAGGTAACATTTGACCTTCAGAAATACTTCAGAACACGGAAAATACATAGGATGAAATGTTGGAAATGAGGGTGGGCTGAGAAGATAACTCAGTAAGGAGGTTGTCCTGGAAGCATGAGAACCTGAGTTTGTCCAGAAACCATGTAAAAAACAACCAAACACGGTCAAACGACCTTGCGTGTTGGGCTAACATAATGGCTCAGTGGTTAGGGAACCCACTGCTTGCAACGTTCAGTTCCCAGCTCCACATGGCACCTCACTTCCACCTGTAACCCCAGTTTCAGGGTGTCCCGTAACTTCTGAACCCCGCTTGCACAAAGTACAATATGACATATAAACATACATGTAGGTAAAATACTCATACATATAAAACTAAATAACATTGTTTTTTAAAAAGGCAGGGGCAGTGGCATGTTCTAATCCCAGAGCTGGGAAGACAGAGAAAAGTGACCCCTGATGTTCATTGACAAGTCTAATCAATGAGCCACAGGACCCAGTGATAGATCATGTCTGACAAAAACAAAAAACAAAACAACAACAAACAAAACAAAACAAAACAAAAAAACCTAAAGCCAACAAGGTGGCACTTGCTATCAGGTCTGATGCCCGGAGTTTGATTCCCTGGAGTCCTAAGAACCAACACTGGGATGGGGAGATGACCTAGTGGTTAAGAGCGCCTGCTGCTTTGCAGGGGACTTGGGTCCCCAGGACTCATGTCAAGTGACTCCCAACTACATGTAACTTGTTCTGGGAATCCAATGCTCCCTTTGGGCCTCTATGAACACTAGGAAAACACATGCTATGCATCCATACATGGAAGAACTCACACATACATATTAAGTAAATAAATATTTTTTTAAGAGAACTGATTCCTGCAAGCTTTTCTCCGATTCACACAAATGTGCTACGTCAGTTTTACTGAGGCTTGTGCACACTCACACAATTAGTAGATAAGTGTTTAAAAGTTATTAAAAAGAAAAAAAAGCACCCAAGGAATGATATTTGAGGTTGACTTCTGGCCTCCACACATACACACACACACATGTGCACCTGCTCACACAGGAACATACATGCACATGCCCACGAACACATACTCCCTCCCCCACAATGTTAGAAATATTCAAATTTCAGAAACAATATTATGGTTTGCCAAGGCGTGCAAAACTCGCCCACACTGAAAGCTACACACTTGCTATTCACGCTCCTCTCGGCAAGTCTTCTATGAAGAAATAAAGCACTTTAATTCTTAATGTTTCTAATGCCTGAAGTTGCAATGCACTAAATATATCAGTTGCGCAGTTTCAAAATGCCATGGTACATTTCCAACCAACTATACGTATTTCTCTGTTTTGACAAAAGCTTTTAAAGATTGCAAAACTAATCCTATATTCCCCACTGACATGAATGTTGCTCAGTGTGGCTGCAGCCTCCGTGTCATTTCACGGTCTCACCCACAGCATGCCCAGCAGCATGGTTGGCACACAGTGGCAGAGACAGAAGCAGATACAGTTTGGAGAGAAAAAAAATTCCAGATGTCCAAATGAACACATTTATAAATTCAAAAGCCAGCGACACCAATCTGTGGTGTGTAAGCCAGAATGTGGGAGCCTGGGGGGGGAGGGATGAGGACTAACGAGAAGGGGTCAGAGGCAGGCTGCTGAAGTACTGCTGTGTTCTAGACCTGATTTGAGTGGTGGCTGCCAGTTCTGCAAAAATACATTGCTATGGCATGCACTTGAGGTGCTTGTATTTTACTGTATATAAAATCTGTATCTTTAGATATGATTCCCAGATAAAACACGTGTGTGTGCACATGTGTGTGCGCATGTGTGCATGTGTGTATGTGTGTGCGCATGCATGTGTGTGTGTGATGCTGAGAATGGCATCCAGGGTATCACGTATTGTAGGTGAGGGCTCTACCACCGAGCTACAGCACGAACCTTTTTTTTTTTTTTCATTTTCTATGTATGGGTGTTTTACCTGCACATGAGTCTGTGCACAGCTTACATGTATAATGCCCACAAAGGCCAGCGAAGGGTATCAGATAACCTGAGGCTGGGATTACAGACGGTTGTGAGCTGCCATGTAGGTGCTTGGAATCAGACCCAGGTCCTCAGGGACAGCAGCCAGTGCTCTTCTGAGACACCTCTCCAGCCCCTGGTATTTTTTAAACTGAGAAAATTCTGAGAGTGTCTTGGGAGTTTGTATGGCTCCTTCTGTTAGACATTAGCTAAAGTTGGTATTCTCTTTCTTCTAGACTTTTTTTTTTTTGCCTCATTCTTGTCTCGCTGATTGACACTTTGACTCCCTCTGTAACTGCTTCTTCACCTTCTCTGCTCTCACTGGTCCCTGCTGACCTTGCCTTATCTGAGGATCCAGCCTTGCTGCCTGGCTCTGTCTGCATGTGGTCAGTGCTTTGAAGGAAGGCAGGGCAAGGCAGGGTGGAGACAAGGTAGGGAAGAAGTGGGGAGAGGGAGAGAAGAGGGCAGGAGGAGGGAGGAAGGGAATGGAGGAAAGGGAAGGGAAGAAAGAAGGTAGGAAGGAAAGAGGAGAGGCAACAAGAATAAAAGAGGAAGGAGGGAGATAGGAGGGAGGAGAGGCAAGAGAGGAAGAAGCTCCAAGGTTGAGGGAGACAGTTCAGGCTCAAAGCCGTGCGAGGCAGGAGCATCTCAGAAAGGATTTAGGCCTGATCCCTACTCTAAGAAGTGGCACCCTTTTAAAGCCTTCCCAGCCACCCTGTGTCTCCCTGATGGAGTCTGGATCTCCACACTATTAGCCACAAATGGCATTTTGAAATGGCTTTTTTTTTCTTTTTGGGCGAACCCCAAAGACATTGCTAAGATTTACATTTTCAAATATATGCTGACCTTTTTTTCCTCTTTCTTTGAGTTCATTTGTCATCAGTGTATAATTGAATCAATATATTTCCCGATCAGCCCCAAGATTGAATAAGGTCACGGGGAGCCGTGTGTGGGCATTAGACGTCATTATTTCACTCCGAATGAGCGGCCATGGCACGGAGCAGTCCAGGCGCCAAATGAAATTCTATTAGATTCTATTACACTTTTACAATTATAGAGGCGTTCCAATATTACAAGGGGAAATGAAGTCATAATAAAAAAGCCCAGAGGTGTATTACAGAGAAATGGGCACACTATTTTTCTAGTTAAAAACTTGATGGAGGGAGCTTGGCTGGTTTCAGCTGCTGAGATGTGACCTTGTTCCTGAAGGCCCTCAGCAGCTCTGCTGCCTTTCCTGCTTGTGCCTGTACTGCCCGAGGATCTACAGGGGACCCAGAGAAGCCAGCAACCTCCTCCACTCACAATGACGCAGCTCCAGGGCTGTAGGAGACAGAGACTATCCTGAAAAGATGTTATTGTCACTCTCCGCACCATTCTTGGGGACATCCCAGAAGATATAGGTGCAGCGTGGTAGGGAGACATGGTGCCTGTGAGCACGAGGCAGCCCGTCCGTATGAGATGACGCCTCAGTAGGGTCTGAGCGGGGCTGGGAGCAGGACCAAGGCAGACTAACAAGGCCCTGACGGCTAGGGAAGTGTAGAGACACGAGAAAAGATCACGGGAGCGGGGCAGAGCAAACGGTAGATGCTGGAGGAGGACCGTGGAGGAGGAGCCCCTCTCACGGTCTAGCACAGAGCTGTGCAGAGTGACTTGGAACCTCTGAGGGCAAAGGAGCCTTGTCTGGGACGGGTGTGTCTTAGTCCCTCTCCCAAATGCTGCGGCAAACTATCCTGATAAAAGCAATTTAAGGGGGAGAGGGTTTATCTGGGTTTCCAGTTCTAGGAAAATACAGTCCAACACGAAGGGTAGGATGTGACAGCAGGTAGGAAGGGGTGCTGGCTAGTTTTACGTAACTTGACACATGCCAGAGTCCTATGAGAAGAGAGAACATCCATTGAGAAAATGCCCTCGTAAGATGGGCCTGTGAGCAAGCCTAGGCGTTGTTTTCATAGCTAGGGGTTGACGTGGAAGGGACAAGCCCACTGTGGGTGGGCGACTCCTGGGTAGGTGGTCTTGAAAGCGTATCTAAGAAAGCAAAAGGAACAAGCACTAAGCGGTACTCCACGCTGGTCTCTGCTTCAGTTCCTGCCTTGAGTTCCTGCCCTGACTTCTCTTTATGATGCATTGTGATCTGGATGGACATTTAAGCTGAAATAAACCCTTTCCTCCCCAAGTTGCTTTTGACTATGCTGTTTATTGCAGCGACAGACATCCTAACCAAGACAGGGGCATGGTGGGTGGCAGGAGCAGACCCTGCCAGTTACATGGCATCCACACTCAGGAAGCAGAGTGGGCAGCAAGTGAGGAGTTGTCATAAAGCCCCAAGGCCCACCCCCAGCCACCCACTTCCTTTAGCAAGGCTCCACCTCTTAAAGGTTCCACAACAGGTTCAAACAGCACCATCGACTGGAGAACAACATTCAGACACTTGAGCCTCTAGGGGAATTTCACATTCGAACAACAGAAGACTTGGTGTGCACTGAAGTGAAGCTGGACAGAGGTCCACAGTGATGAAGGCCGAAGCCCAGGGAGAGAGGCTCAGGAGAGTCTCTGGGGTTAGGATAGAGGTCTGGCACCAGGACAGATTACCTAACAGAAGCCTGGAGTCCTCTGCTTCTATTGGGTCCTGGGCAGGTACTGCTGGCTGATGAATGGATCTTCTGGTGCCCTGGGGGCCTTAGGATGGATATGGTAATGTGTCACATCTGTTTACTTCCCTTTCCCTTGGGAATGTAGTATGTTTTCCTGTCTATAGATGCCTCTCCAAGATTGCTGACCCCTGTGTATCCAAAGAAACCCTAATCTGTATAGGGATTCTGCACATACAGTTGAAGTCACTTATTGGCCAGCCTTAAAATACAGAGGTCCTTGGCTTGAGCCATCAGGAGAGCCCCTAGAAGACCAAAGCCTTTTCTCTGATTACTGGCAGAGAAGAAGTCAGAACGATTTAAAGCTCACAGGGTTTTTTTGCACTGTAATTAACTTAAAGACTAAGAGACCATGGAGGGAGGAATGAGGACATCCTCTGGAAGTTCAAAGCACCTGGGGACCTCAGTCTTGCAGGGGCATGGGTTCTTCTGCTGCCAAAGTAGCAGGAACGAATTTAGATGAGGAGTCCCCATCCCAATTAGACACAGCCGGAAGACACCTAACTCTAGCCTGGTGAAGAGCTATTGCTTCTATAGACTCCATGAGCATCTGGCCAGGGTTGTGAGCCGCGAAGTCAGTGACCATTTGTTCGGAAGGAATGGAAGACTAATATGCTCTGAGATTTCTTTTAGACAGAGGCAATAACGGTATGAGCTCTGGTGAAGGCACTGTATTGTTCTGTATAGCCTCTTGTGTTATATGATGGTCTGAGGAGCTCATGCACGGAGAATAAAGACTATGCTAGACTGGAGGAGCAGCCTTGCACCAGCAAAGCCCTGCAGCCACACCCAGACCACCTGTGTCCTAAGGAGGACTTTCTCGGTGATCTACAGATCTGGGAACAAAATCAACTCTCTGTCTCTCATCTGGGGATTCTAGGGTGGTTTGTCACACAGAAATGTTGCAGTAACTAGTAACTTTTCCAGATACCTTTATGTGAGCAGCAGCCAGGAGCCCACAGAGGCCGGGGGAGCTGCTTGGAGGCCCCACAGATCCTTCTTGGAGTTCCTCGGCAATATGAAGATTGAGGGGACCTGGGCCAGAGCATGAAGCTGTCACTGCCCTCACAGCCTCTTGGGACATCTTGTGCCATCTGAAGTCACACCATGCTGCCAGCGGCCCCCTTGTAGGGATTCTTTCAAGACATCTGGGGTTCTGTAGCCTCCGCCTTGCTCTGGGGACACATTTATCTCCCCCTGGGCATCTCTACTGCTCTAAAGCCCACCCTCACCCCAGGGCAGAGGCTTCTTTTTCTGCCTGCAGCCCAGGCTGCTTCAGTTCTACTTGGTCTCCAGCCCCATCATTTGGGGCTCGCCCCTACGCACAGAGGAGTCAGGTCACGTGCCCTCAAAAACTCTCCTGCTTAAAGTGGGTCTAATGACACACATCAGAAGTTCCTGCACTCATGGGGCAGAAGCAGGAGGACTTTGAGTTTGAGGCCTGCCTGGGCTGCATAGCAAGACTTGTATCAAAAAGTCAAAAGAAAAAACAAAGGAAACAAGGGGAGAAAAAAAACAAGAAAGAAAAGTAAAGTTAAAAAAAATTTCCCCTTGCCAAGAAATTCCCCATCCTTGGAGGAGGTGAAGGAAGAGACACCTCAGGCCTGACCTCCCCAGAGAAATCATCACTCATAAAATCATGCCCTTGGCCATGTCCCCTACCACCTGGAGGCAAATGCCTGGTTAAGTGGCCCAGAGATAGAGCAACTCCTCCTGGCAAGCCCCTCCTGCAGACCCCTCCTTAGGATTCAGACATCTAGGGCTCTGTCTTCCCAACTTTGAACCTTAGTTTAGACCAAGACCAACCTCTGATATTCTATAATTTTCTCTGAAATAACCTGTGTTTTAAAGTGGCAAGGCAGTTCACATAATTGTTCTCACAGACCCACTTGGAAATAAGATAGCTGCTCAATGACCCTGTCATGCACATGTGTGTGCCTGCATGCGTGCACACACACACACACACACACACACACACACACACACACACACCTCACCATTGTCTTAGCACATGTCTTTCAGTGCAGCTGACAAGGTTCAAAGGCTCACTGACTCCCATTCAAGTTTTACTGGTTGCCCCAGTCATGGCCTTCTTAGTGAAAGGAACCTGTTTATTCATGATGTGCCTCAGTTGGTTGTCATGTTTCTTTACTCTCCTTCAATGCAGAGCAGGTCTTTGGCTTTCCCTGGCTTTGCACTTGAGGTGGTGGGCTGGTTATTTAGTAAGATGTCCTCCCTCAATTTAGGTCTGTAGATTTTGCTCAAGATCCTGCTTGGGCTGCATTGGGCAGCTTGACTTCTCCTGGTGCCCCATTTGGTACATGTGACTGAGGTGCTGTCTGTCTGTCATCCTTTGCAGTCTGTAACTGCAGGAAGGTCTTTGGGTCCATGGAAACACCCATTTCTTGTTAAATGTATCAGTACGGGATCGGTTTCTTATTCCTTGAGAGGTTCTAAGTCGGCATCTGTGTCCAGGGTCCTTCCGACAGTTGTCATTCTTTGTGTATCCATTTGCTTTCAGGGCAACAAGGTGTGCCTGGCTCTACCTTCCCATCCCAGTTCTGAAGGCAGCCATTTCCTCAAAAGGCTCTGGCTCATTTTAGTGTGCACATATTCTTGGAAACCAAGATTCGAATACAGGACATGCTTTGCCGTCATGGGCTATCACTGTTCTGGGTGCTCTTAGTAGGCTATGGTAGGGAACATGTTGGTATGTTCCAACTCATCCAAACGTTATGTTACATCTCTGCATGCTCTATCACCTACACTAGATCTACAGTGTTGTTAGACTTGTGTTGTTAAACGTAGCTTAAATTTATGGAGGAAAATGCATTTAGCACACCAAACCTCTGAACCTGCACAGGTTAGAAGATCAGTGTTTACCCTTCTTACCTCTCGCAGGACTGGCCTTGAGATCCTGCTGGCTACCACTGCTTAGCTGACTCCAGCCTGAGGAAAGGTCTGCGTTCGTGACTTTCCTGCCTGACAAGAAGCAACTGAAGGGAAGGAGGGGTCTGTTTCGGCTTGCGGTTCTAGGGGGATACAACTTAACCTAGTGAGGAAGGAATGGCAGTAGGAGCATGAAGAAGCTGTCACGTACATCTATAGCCAGGAAGCAGAGAGCAGACAGGAAGTGAGGCTGTTACAGAATATCTAGGCTCTCCCCACAGTGACCTGCTTCCTCTGGAATGTCTCCTTCCTAAAGGTTCACAACCTTCCGTAGCAGCATGACCAGCTGGCCACCAAGTGTCTAGACACACAAGCCTGGGGACCAAAAGTCTCCCAGGTGGGGAGTGGTGGGGGTGGGGCGGGGGATGGTACAGGGAAGCTCTTGCCTTGGCGTGGCAGCAGGTGCCTATAATCTCAGCACTGGTAAAGCAGGGACAGAGGATCCTTGGGACTGGCCAATCTAGCAGAATTTCAAGCTCTAGGTTGAGTGAGAGACGCAGGCTAAAAATTACGGTGAAGAATGACCGAGGAAGATACCTGACATCAACTTCAGGCCTTCACACACATGTGCGCGTGCTCGCACACATGTATACCCAGTTTCCTCAGGTCTGGGCAACCCAGGATCCTAGCTCGTGCCCAAGGTGGTACACACCCTCCTGCTAGGGCCGTCCCACATCCCAAACCCTGATGAATGTCTGCTAGTGTTGGGCCTTCCCTATGGGAATAGGGAAGACAATGCTCCTCACAGTTCTTGGGTCATTCCCAGGTTGGGATGGGGAGAGATGGGGATAGCAGGTGTGTAACAATAGAGGACTGGTGGGCAGAATCTGGGGAATTAACACTTCTGAGCCAGTCAGGAAGAGAACCTGAATGAGGGAGGTACCAGTCCTTCTGTAATGCCAGGCTTCAGAGGCTGACTGTCAGATAGAGTCTGGCACTAGCATTCTGGCTTCAGATCCCATGGAACTGCACACGGTTTCCTAGTGTGAGCTGCTTTTGCGTGTGGAGAACCAGCACCTCAGAATCTCCAGCTCCACACCCAGTCCACAAGCTTTCAGGAGCGTTGTATCTGCCCAAAGGTGACCCAGGAAGCTGGGACCACCTGTGTTCCTGAAAGGGATCCCTTCATTTTCTTCCCCTACTTCTCCTCTAGAGGGCTTTAAGGTTAGGAGGCCTGGGGGTGTTTGGCCTTCCCTGCAGGCAGCCCCTGCCCTCCCGGGGGCCTGAGCACAGGCTCTGGCTGTGCAGAGGCTTGGAGCTCGAGGCTAATTGTGAATTAGGAGCCCAATTATGCCCTGCACAATTGGCTCTGCGCTACCTCCTCTTCCCGACAGACATGTATATTAATAGTTGGCACTTATTGAACCAAATATGAATATTCATCTTCATTTATATTTCAAGGCTTTTCCTCCTGGAGGCCCGCAGGGCTGCGACCAGCTCCAGCCCCATCACGGAGCTGACAGCTCACACTCCTGGGCCCTGACTCCTGGTTCGTGGGCGGCGGACTGGGCTCCCAGCTGTCCACAAACACTCATTAGGGGGGCCGGACCCAGCGAGCTGCGGAGAATGTGTAATCGCGCTGCGCGCTGCTAATTAGGGAACTGATGGGGCATTGAGGGCGAGAGGACGAATTCTTTAAACAGAGGACGGGAAACTTGAAGAGCTGTAATTACTTAGAGCAGAGTTCATCTCAGAACTTGGGAGCCAATGAGTCTCATGACAGCCCTGCTGCGTGGAGGGCAAGGAGGAGGTTGAGCGCACGGGACTAGTACCCATCCTCTAGGGGGCAGTGTGGAGCCACTTTCTGTAGACCTGATGCCACCCAGGTGTTTGAGCTACGCCCCTCCCAGGGGCAGTTTCCTAGGCCTCCCTGTTTCCTCTGCTAGCCCAGGCAGGCTCCTGCTCAGCTCCAAAGGCTCCCCTAGCACAGTGGGTCAAGCCAGGCATTCCCATTATGACGCAAGAACACTCCAACAGGGTGTCTCTGCGGTGTGCCTCCTAAACCTTCTATCCATTCTCAGGGTGTACAGCTTTGCGCATTGCAATGTGCGTGATTTCATCTACAAACGTGCTGGCATGCTGATGGCTACCCTGGGATGCTTGCAGCTGTGGCCTACCGGTTGAACAGGTCTTCCGGAGGAACTGTGGGTCCTACCACTCTCCGCTCGGAACCTAACTTCTCAGCTCTCACGTGAGCCCCTCCAGCTCCTAAAACTGCCCACACTCCTAACCATCTCCGGAAGACCTCGGTCCTTCAAAGCGCAACATAGTTTCCCTCATCTGTGGGTGCGTTTGAGCCACTTCCTCCCCTCCTCTGGTTTGGTTGGTGGTGAGGACAGCGTTAGAGGACAACCATGGCATTCCTTGTCATCTCAACCAGGAACTGTGGATCCCAAGGGGAATCTGAGCCGCTTTTCTCCCTTCTGCCAAGAGCTATGCTGTCTAATCCATAGCCACTGACCCCACAGGGCTATTTACATGAACTAAATGAACTTACAAGCTTGGTTTCTTATTCACACCAGCTGCAAATTTCGTGTTCAATAGTCACACAGAGAATATTAGCCTCTGAGGTTATCGACCGATCCCTACCGAGCATGTGGGCCTCCAATGTCCAATAGAACTTTGATTCCAAACCTTTAGGGATCTTTTAGTTAGAACCCAGAGGACCTCTGAGCGATAACTTCGCGGTGGGGGTGGTGAGGGGTTGCCCTTGAAAGTCAATGTTTAGCATCACCCCCCATCTGCCTCCCAGTTGGACTTTTGAAGCTGTAATTAACAGGGGACAGCCCTGTTTAATCATTGAAACCAACCCCTTAGCAACCTGGCCCCTGTGCTGCAAGAAGAGATCAGAAACAAGCATTCAGCCTGGGCCTGGCTGGAACCTCTACACATGAAGCCTGTGGCTGGGCCTTCTAGATGAGGCTTCCCATTGTGAATGGAGGCTTCAGGTAGCGAGAGGCAGGTGCCCAACCGGAAGCTCCCCTCCCCCTTCCCTGATGACCAGCCTTTCTCCACGCCCCTCTAGGATCCTCCAAGCCCAGTTGCTGCTCTTGGGATGGGGCTCAAGTTCTTGTCCCAGCAAGGTCAAAACCCATCTGGTTGCAAGGTGGTTCTGGGTTCACAGCATCCAGACTTTCTTCGTGTCCTGGGGCAGAATGCCAGGACAGAGAGCAGGAGTCACCTCCCCAGGGGCTCAGCTGGACTAGGGAAAGTGTGGGTACCTGAGCGAGCATTTCTTGAATTTCTGGGCATGTTCTAGACCGATGGGCTGCTGATAACCTGAGCTCTTAGCCCTAGAGATGAGCGTGTGGGTTGAGATCCAAACATCAGTCTTGAAAATGATCCTAGGAGAATCCTATACAGGCCGCAAGGATAAAGAGGTACCTACCTTGAACCTCCAAACCTCCTCCAAGAATGGGCTTCTCATCCAAAAAAAAAGCAACAAAGAAGTAAGAATTTTGAACATGGGTTAACATGTAGAAAGAAATTTCAGTTTTACTTCCAGGTTATTTGTAGGAAGTTAATGGCAGAAGAAGGATGAGGGGTTCAGATTCAAGGGGTCTTCCCTAGCATTGAGTTCCTAGCAACTGTGGGAAGCATGGTGGGCCACACGGTTGAACTAACCAGGACACTGTGGCTGGTTGTTATTTGAGAGAGGGGAGAAGGGAGAAGGGGAGTGATGGGGAACCTCGTTCAGTCAAGGGTCTTTGAGGAGCTGGACCAGATGGAATGTGGCTTTGGGTACCAAAAGGCCAGCAGGATGCCCGCTTAGCCTCTTCCCATTCCTGGATGTTAGACCCCATTCCTGTTTCCTCATTGTGACCCGTGAGTTTCCCTTCTAATAAGCAAAACCTTAGTATACCCTATTTGGAGCTAGTGTGGGATTATTTGATTCGCACTCTGCCCCACATGGGACTGAGTCCACACTTACCAGGAAGCCCCCTGCCGTGCCCCCCCCCCATCTGATGTGTTCTGCTTCAGGGGAGAAGTGAAATCTTGGTTCAGATGTGTAGATGTCCTTGAGATTGTCCAGGTCTAACCACCCCATTCATTGGCTTCAGGTACTAGGAAAAAAACACGTTATCCAGCTAGGAACAGAACTGTCTCATGTGCTTGTCCTAAGATTGGAAGTCAAGAGTGCTGTGAAGAAATCATGCCTTTTTATTTCTCAAGATATCACATATCCTCTGACCACTGTCCCCCAGCTCCTCCCAATGGTGGCTTTGCTTTTAGAGCTTGCTGGTCAGAACCTACAATGTTATGTGGGCTACAGGCATGTAATTGGGCATCTTACTGACCCAAGCAGGGAATGAGCTCGGAACCGGGTTGCTAGCTCTCCTCTGCCTACTGCTTTTGGTTCCGCGTTGCTGGGAGAAGTGTACCTGGAACCTCTCCTGGGGTTCCCGTTTTTAACCAGACCCTCTGGAGGTGCAGAGACTGCAGTTAAGCATGGGGGAGTGACGGGCACCAACGAGGATCTTCAACACACACTGCTTCATGTTCTGTGAGCTGAAAACCGGTCTGGAAGGACACATTGGACATGCACAAGGCTATTAATAAAACAGTGCCCTGATTTCCATCCTTCTAGTACACCCTCTGGAGACCATGGGAAGTTGGGGGGGGCAGGATGCTGGCATTCCTGGGTCCCTAGCAGAAATAATCTCTAACAGCCCCCAAACCTCACCCTCAACCTAGAATGGTTATTAACATATTAATTAATATTTAAAAACTCATTATGCCTTGATGATGGCTTCCTTAATCTGCTTTTATATTAATCGCAGCCACCAAGGAGCAATAACCATACTTACGTGGCAAAATGGAGTCATTCTACTTAATTACCGAGGAGGTTTTACAGGCAGTCTTCAAAGCTCGCAAACAATCAGAGGGAAGATGGGATGTCTTCCTTTTAGAGCCTCTGCTAAATTGGATGCTCCGACAGTGGGAAGTTTTATCCTGTATTGAGATGAAGTCTCCCTGCCCACACCCCTGTTCCTCCAGCCTAGAGCTCCTCGTTCCCTTAGCTATTGGCCAGGGGAAGTGGCCTGAATCCCCAACTGCACCTTGGCCTGCTACCCCTGGACCTGAAACTCTGAAACTGTCCTGGCAGCTTTAGTCTTCCAGGAGGGATGGGCCTGTAGCCTGTTCAGTTACCTGAGGGCTACTCCTGTCAGCACAGAGCCCCCCACTGCCTGTTACTTGCCAAGATAGGCTTCTACTACCATGTTTTCTTCAAACAATGCCTGGCTCTAAAAGGGGCTTACACAGCCTCTATCCACCATCTCTGTCCACTGTGCTGGGCTCCTTGATAGAAGCAGATGTAACTCAAGTTCAGTCTATTGGGACGCTTGTGATGTCACAAGCCTTCCTGTCCTGACAGTCTCCATCCTTGGTCCCTTGGAGGATTGAGGACTTCTGTCACATCTAGAGGGTCAGTCTGTACAGTGTGATGGCCCCAGTGGCCTTTGCCTCACCTGCCTCCTGCAGCTCCATTGATATTGGCGCTCACGCCGACATCAGGGTCTCAGGGGAGTCAGGAGCATATGCTGAGGCCAGGGCCCAGTGGATCTAGAATGTCATCTGTCCAGAAGGCCAGCAAAGGGTGCCTGTCAACGTCTAGAAAAGTTTTCCACTCCCCACCCTCCCTTCTGAGCCTGGCCACAAAGAAGGCCTTGGGACAGAAACAGAGTCAAATGGTGGTGTCCAGAGATGAGATCAGTTCCCTGTGTCTTAGAAATTATGGTGAAGTGACAGGCTGGGAAATTGGTGGCTCCCTCCCAGGATGCTGATAACCCTGCAGATCATTCATCACCCATGCAGGGATGGCCAGAACCATTCAGAACAGCTGCAGCCCTAATGGGACCACACGACCATCAGGATGGGACACAAAGAGCTGTCAACTGCCAGGTAGTGCTAGGAAGCCTGGCCCTGGACAGCTGGTAATTGCGTACTCGAATCAGGACCCAGGTCTCCAGGTACATGTGATAGTTAATCTTCATTGATTTAGAATCACTATAGAAATACACCTCTGGGCATATCTGTTTGGGTGTTTTCAGGAAGATTTAACTGAGGAGGGAAAACTGAACGCCCCTGAATGTGGGCCAAATAAGACTTAATAACAATAAAGAGAGAGACACGGATGAGATGGTTCAGTGGGGTGGGGAAGAAGATACCTTGTCCTGGGGGTTATGTGCATATTGGGGTGTAGGGCACCTCTTTGGGGGAGGGCATTTGCTTAGTTACCTACTTGGATAAAGGAACGAGATCAGATCCTCAGTGATCTCCTCCCTCCCAGCAGGTGCTCCCGTGGAACACCCCAGGTTGGGGTTTAGCAATGGTGGAAGAAGGGTCAAAGCAATGAGCCCAGAGCATTCTCACAGTTGACTGTGTTCCCAGGCTTTGAAGAGGCCCTGGGGCCAGGGATGGTGAATTCAAGGAGGGTGGGAGGGGAGAGAAGGCACTGAAGTCTACAGACCAGATATTAGTGTGGCTTGGATTGTTATATCACTGTGTTTGTTTGTTTGTTAGTTTTGGGCATGCCTGGCCTAGAACCCAGAGCCTCATACACACTAGTGCCCTCCGCCATGAAGCTGCATCCCCAGCCCCACTTGTTGGTGTCAGTTATGACTCTTCTCTTCAGACTGAACTTCTTATTCCACAGTGAGACCCCATGATTGATAAGCCCTGGCCAAGGCACTATGAGTAGCGTACCATGGGCCACTTCCAGGTGGAACATTTCATCTTGGACCCAAGGTCCTCCATGTTTCATAATATGTTTTCCTAAATATGAAACCTTACCTCTACCACAGCCACCACCAATGTGTTAGATCAGGGCTACTTCATCAGCCAGACCCAAGGTAAAGACAATTAATGTGGCTGGCCCAAAGTTGACTCATGCTGATTCATAACACAAACAAAAAAATAATTTCTGATACATACACCAAAATGTTTGTCATCACAGCATGACATAGCTTATATGTAACTGTCACCAACTTCACAGCCAGAGGTGTGGGCAGGGTTTTGAGGCTCAGCACTTCTGTGGGCACTAGGTGCTGGACCAGCTACCTGGGCAATACAAATGAAGTCCAAAGGGTAGCATGCAAGCCTGAGACCTTTCTCTTATGCCATGGGGATCACAAGGGATGCCTGCAGGTGGTTGCCTTCTTTGAAAGAAGAAGTAAGGCAAAAGAAAACAGAGGACTGTAGAGATAACTCAGCTGGCAAAGTATTTTCTTTGTACCAAAACACCAAAGTATTTTCTTTACAAGTACAAAGACATGAGTGAAAAGCCCAGTATCCATGAATAAAAAGAAGAAAAAAGCTTGGAGTTCTGGCACATGATTTTATTCTCAGTGTTAGGCAGATTATGCAGACTCCTGGGGCTCATTGGCCAAGCCTAGACTAGTTAGGAAGTTCTAGGCCAGTGAGAGATCCTGCCTCAAACAAAAAAGTGGATAACGTTGTTCTTTGGTTTTCACATGCACACATATGTGCACAAATATCTGCATATATACATATACTTGCACAAACATGAACACACACACAAAGAAACAGTCCTCAAGGAAAGACTGAATTCTGAAAGACAGTATTTATGCACATGATTGTAAGTTAATCTGAAAGATATTTTTGTGCTAGGGAAGGCTGCATGCACCCACTTAACTGGGAAGTATTTTCCCTGGTCTTTCTAAGGTGCTTGCATAGAGGAGTCCAAGAGCAAGATGAGATGAATTGTAGAAGTGAAAGTCCCACAATTTTGCAAATCTGTGTGACTAGATCTTGCAACGTTGAGCCTGCTGAACTCAGGTTTGACTAGATCTTGCAATGCTGAATCTTCTGAACTCAGGTGTGACTAGATCTTGCAATGCTAAGCCCGTTGAACTCAGGTGTGACTAGATCTTGCAATGCTGAGCCCGCTGAACTCAGGTGTGACTAGATCTTGCAATGCTGAGCCCGTTGAACTCAGATGTGACTAGATCTTGCAATGCTGAGCCCGCTGAACTCAGGTGTGACTAGATCTTGCAATGCTGAGTCTGCTGAACTCAGGTGTGACTAGATCTTGCAATGCTTAGTCTGTTGAACTCAGGTGTGACTAGATCTTGCAATGCTGGCCTACTGAACTCAGGTGTGACTAGATCTTGCAATGCTGTGCCTGATGAGCTCAGGTGGGTCTGACTCCTGTCTGTTCCCAACTGCCCCTTCCTAGCTCCAGACAGCTCGTATTCAGCCAAGTGCTGGGTCCATGGAGTACAGGGACAGGGATCTTGTGCCTGGTTGAGAGATGTGACATCAGATGAAAAAGACAGGAGGAACCCTGTCATGAGGGCTGCCAAGTTCTTCGGTCTAGAATTAGAGACTGGGGAGAAACAAAAGAGTGACACAGGGTCACAGAGCAAGTGGAACCACGCAGAGACTCCGGTGACACAGGGTCACAGAGTGAGTGGGGCCACGCAGAGACTCGGGTGACACAGGTCACAGAGTGAGTGGGGCCACGCAGAGACTGGGGTGACAAAGGGTCACAGAGTGAGTAGGACCACGCAGAGACTCGGGTGACACAGGGTCACAGAGTGAGTGGGGCCACGCAGAGACTCGGGTGACAAAGGATCACAGAGCAGTGGGGCCACACAGAGACTCGGGTGACACAGGGTCACAGAGTGAGTGGGGCCACGCAGAGACTCGGGTGACAAAGGGTCACAGAGTGAGTGGGGCCACACAGAGACTCAGGTGACACAGGGTCACAGAGTGAATGGGGCCACGCAGAGACTCGGGTGACAAAGGGTCACAGAGCAGTGGGGCTACGCAGAGACTGGGGTGACAAAGGGTCACAGAGTGAGTGGGGCCACACAGAGACTCAGGTGACACAGAGCCTTTCTGCTTGGCCCATCCTCCTTTCTCTTGGCTTCTACCTCAGAATATCACACCTTTATTTGCCACCATGTCCCATATTAGAAGTTCAGGTCAATCTTGACTTCTCCGGAACCAGGAACTAGAATTTCCAGGGTCATCCCTTTTCACCATGTCAAGTTCCCAAGAAACCAAAAGCAACAGCGTTGTTTCTTTTCTTGTTTCTTTTCTCCAAGTTTAACTTCCCACCACAACAAGGCCCCCAAGGACTCACCTTGTCCTGAGCAGATGGGCCACACGTTCTCTGTAGCACTAAGCTGTCCCTTCCTCTGGTTCCCAGCTCCCCACTGTCCCCAACCCTAGGGTGCGATGCATGGGATCAGTCCCATGCATAACTGTTTTCTCCACCTGTGAAAACAGTCCAGGGATGAGATGTCTCACCCGCACGTAGACGCCACCCCACACGTAGACGCCACCTGCTTTCTGGCGGGATGAAACCCATTCCAGCTCTCACGGAGGATTTCTGCAAGGGAAGCTGATAGCTTCCTCAAACTAAAGGGCAGATACGAGCACAGGCATCACCAACCCCACAGAAGTTGTGATCAACGGTCACCTGATACATCCCGCTCCCAACAGCATCCCTGTCCACCCCGGCAGTCACTTCCCTGGGACAGGTCTCCAGGACGTTCCCCGCCCACCATCATTGTCCTGTGGGTGTCCCTGCCTCCAGGCTGGCTCCTCTCCCCTCTGCAGAAAGAGCCCTCTGTGTGCTGAAGCCCATGTCCTCCCACTCCCCATGAGCCTCCCTGTGTGGAGAACCCTAGAGGAGCCAGATCTCAGGCTACCCCTCAAGGTCCTGCAGACTCTCGGCCCTATCTTGCTGTGGTACCATGAGCTACAGCCCTTGAACTTCCTGAGTGCAGAGTAGATTGTCCTG
The DNA here is from genome assembly GCF_982192425.1 of Myodes glareolus. NCBI lineage: Eukaryota > Metazoa > Chordata > Mammalia > Rodentia > Cricetidae > Myodes > Myodes glareolus. The sequence goes on from NC_142032.1 coordinate 95,514,524, forward strand.
GCTGCCCCCCATGGGCTGTTAACCCAGTGAAGTCCGCGATAATGTCTTTTCAGCAGTTTTTTTTTTTTCCGTCGGAGGCTTTGGCACAAATGTTCAGCACATATTTGTATGAGGAAGCAGGAGAGAGAAAAGTAGAACAGCCTCTCCCCTGGGTCAGGCCCTAGGCACATTGTCTTCCATTTACAGAAGGTTGCCTGGCCTTTAACAGTGCTAACGTAGACACAGCAGTTTCCAGCCTGCTGTGAGACACGCGTTCTGAGTGATGCTAACCCTGGCTGATGGAGATCGCCAATGGAGGGATGCTAAACTGTGCGTGGTAGAGCTGCCAGGCTTCCCAGCCTGCTGTATCGGGAGTGCCCACAGATACTGGGAACTTTGCTCCAGGAGCCAACCCCATGTGACCTCCTACATCAGATAGAAAGCCCTGACTGCTCCTGCTTAGTTAGGCACCTCTACCCAGCTGAGGAACTTCTGTCACCAGCCCCACAGAGGGAAACCGCATCTCAGCTTTACTCAGACTCAATCTGCTCCCCCAACACTGCAGATGTCTCTACTGAAAGCAGTGTGGCCTGAGACACTTGGCCTCACAGGAGATACTGTGGAGATGCCTACTATCCTGGGCTCTGACTTCATTCTTTTCTAGGGTTGAGTATGGTACGATACAGGGTGGGATGGAGAAGGGGAGAGACATGGAGAGGAACAGTTACTCTGGAGGCGGTCTCTAGATGGATCTTTCTACTTGTACTGATTTGGAAGCTGTCCATCTGAAGGAAGTCTTGCCAGGCAGCAACAAGGCAGCTCTAGAGGTCTGTGAGAACCCTGAGATCCCAGGGGCTGTGAGGAGGGTAGAGGAGGTGCCTGGGGAGGATCTTGCCTTGTAGGACGCTTCTAGTGAGGCAGCACAGCCTTGGAAATGGGATGCTACAATCTCCATGCTTCCAGTGTCATCAGTCAACCTTGGCAACTGATCTCACCAAGATGAGAAGTTTCCTTTCCATACCATAGAAAGAAACAAGGCCATATATCAACATCCAAACTTATGGATATGAAATAGCGCCCTCACATTTGCAAGGGATGTGCTCTAAGACCCCCAGAAGATTCCTGATACCTTGCACAGTACCGAGCCTACATATATGTACAACTTTCCATGCATCCCACTCTGTCATTCCATGTTTGGTGTCCTGGTGTCTCCTTTGCATCACTACTCCTGTGCTTTGGGCCACTGTTTGGCAAATAGGGGTCATCTCACCACAGGCATTTTGATAGCAGACAATCTGTTAACCAATACAGCTAGTAAATGGCTGATGGGCAGGAAGTGTGCACCGTGTAGATACATTGGGCAAAGACATGATTCATGTTCTAGTTGGGACGGCAGAATGTTATGGATGGGTAATCTTCCTCATTGACTCATTGACTGGGTTAGAATCACTGTGGAAGCGCGCACATGTGGGGGGGGGGGCGTTTCCAGAAAGGTTTAAGTGAGGAAGGCGGACCCACCCTGAATGTAGCAATGTAGCAGCACTGCACCCTGGGTTGGGGTCCTGGACGGAACGGAAAGTGAAAAGCACACTGAGCACCAGCATCCACACACGCTGGCCACACTCCCTTCCTGACTGTGGGTGTGACGTGGACACTGCCACATGTCTCACGCGCCTGCTGCTGTAGATAAAGTGGCACTAGCCGTCCTGCCTTCTCTGTCATGACAGACAGCACCTCCGAACCATGAGCCAAACAGGAAAAAAAAAACCATTCCTTGATTAAGTTGCTCTTGCCAGGAATACTGTCACAACCGCAGAAAAAGTAACTAATAGAGTACGTGATGTCATTGTGCTCTTTCAACAGCATGCAGTTTAAAAACCTGTGAGAATTGAGGCTGGAGAGGTGGCGCAGCAGTTAAGATCGGTGACTGTCCTCCCAGAGGACCAGGGTTCGGTTCCCAGCACCCACACACTGTTAGGTGGCTCACAACTCTCTGTAGCTCTAGTTCCAAAGGATCCTCTGCCCTCTTCTACCCTCCATGGGCATTGCATGGCTGTGGTGCACAGAACGCATGCAGGCAAAATAGCCAAACATAGAAAAGTTCTTGAAAACCTAAGAAAAACCTAAAAATTGCATTTCTAGAGCATTGCATGTAATATTTTCTGACCATGGGTAACAGAAACCATGGGAAGGGAAATCATGAATAAAGGAGAGATTAGCGCTGTGGTTAAGGTCTGGAGTAGGCTTTCTGGGTTTGAGGATCACCTCTGTTCCTTAGAAGCTGTGTGCTCTGGACGGGCTGCATGGCCTTTCTGCACTAGTCTTGTAAAGTGGGGGGCGACGTGACCACTGCATCAGACAGCTGTAAGGGGAGAGGGGCTGACGACAAAGCCTTTCCGGCGGTGTTGGATGATATTAAGTGCCCCAGAAATGAGTCCTTTTATTTTCCCATGATTGCCCGGACTCTCTAAAGAAGAAAGGGGATTGGAATAGGCTGCGTGGAAGAAGGAGCCATGCACCGGGGCTTTGAAGGATTAATACAATTCCCCGTGGAGGGGAAGAGAGAGAAGGATATTCAAAGCGGAGGACACAGCTTGAGTGGGTAATTAGACTGTCCTTTGGGGGAAGGAAGAGGGGGGTGAGGTGTCTGGTACCAGCCAGAAAGGGGAGTACGGTGTGAGATGAGACCAATCTGAGGGGCTGCCCTTGTGGGGTGGCTAAGAAGCTTCTAGAAGGCTGATACCAGGGTCAAGGTATGGTCAGAAGTGAGTGTGTGGAGGCAAAAGTGGGTGGGAAGTTTTCCAGTAGGGAGGAGGAACAGCCACGAAGAAGCTAGCTATGAGGCCAGCCTTAGGATGAGGGGCAGCAGGGGTGTCCAGGTATGAGAAATGAGCACAGCCTCCTCACGGCAACAAGGACATCTTCTGGGTGCCCAGACCTGGCCCTTCTTTCTCTCTCCTCTTGCTCAGTGGAATTCTCCAAAGTCCCAGAGTGTGGCCTCTTCCTGCTGTGCCCCCACACTCTTCCCTTTCCATTCTGGGGATGCAGAGTGAGAATCTGTTTCTGGATTCTGTCTCTGGTTTTGGCCAGTGCCCTGGAGGCCTGTGGCCTAAGTTCAGTCTTTCCCCAATAACCTTCTTAGGTCTTGGGTCAATGAATACACATGCAGCGGCCCCACAGAGAAGTGCCAGAGGCAGCTCTTGCCCAGCTCCTGTCCCATGGTGCTCTCCTGGACACACACCTTGTTTTCTTAATCCCCCAACCACTTACTTGCTCATCCCCCAGTGCCGGTTGTTCTTCTGCCCTTTAGGTGGAAAAGAGAAAGTCGGATTAGCTTGGCTATGGTTTTTCTTCTTCCGCGATGGACTAGAACTCACATTAGGCAGTGTTCTACCACTGAGACAACCCCCCAGTTCCTTGAAAGTCAGATTTGCAAAGTAACTCTACTAATATTTATCAAGCACTTACAGCGCGCTAGGCCCATTATATCTAATAGGAGAAAGGGTTACTGTGTGACCTTAAGCAAGTCACTTAATCTTTCTGTGTCTTGTCCTCAGTTTTTGAACGAAGAACGAGGAACTCGTATCTACCTCACAGCCCTTTATAGAAGATTAAATGAGTAACATAAAGGTTTCTAACATCGCACTTGACATCTAGCAAATAATAAAACAATCATCCTTCCATTAGCACAACTTAACAAATTATTGTTCATTCCGCTTTCCAGGCATGGGAATGGCCTCTGGGAGGCAATGTGGGCTTGGGAAGTCACGTTGTTGAGTAAAACAAGAAAAGCAGTAGCTGGGTCTCACTTCAGAATCCACTCTCCTAACCCCAGCTAAACTGCTTCCTCGAGGGCCCCTTCTGGATACCATCTCCCAGAATCTGGTGCCCTCTGAGAGAAATAGCTCCCTTTCTTTCAGTGGTTGGCCTCTGATGAGACACTGAGGCTATCTCAGCTGGTCTTCCTCTCCTGTACCCCAGGGGAAGCCAGAGGCATTGGCCCCTAAAGGAAGCCAGCAGGTGGTATATGACAGCAGATCTGTAGGGAATTATTATGAGAACCCAAGGTAGGACCATTGGCAGTTGCAGAGGGACACTGGAAGGGCATGGGACAGGCTCACTTAGCTGTCCGGAGGTTTCCTGAGATGGATGGGGATAGTGAAATGGTCCAGATTTAGGGTCCCAACACACACCATAGGGTCCAGTGTCTCCAAAATAGCCTTCAAGATCCAAGGGACCCAATTCTTAGAACTTTCTAAGGGACCATTGACCATTGATGATGGTGAGGGGCCAGACCTGGCTCCTCTGCTGTGGGGACGCCTAAAAAGAGAGGTTCTCCACACTTGACCTGAGGCAAGACAGATTGGGAGCCTTGTTTTCCCGACTATGAAATGAGCTACATAGCTCACCCGAGTGATTTCTGAGGGAAGCAAACTGGTGCTGGGAGGCAGCCAGGCCTGGGGACAAGAGTCCTGGGAATTCGAGTCCCAGCTTCCCACTCTGCTTGGCCCTTTGACCTGCTCTGAAGTTGGGGACTTAGGTTTTTCCAGTTGGAGAAGGAAAGATGAACGGTCACAGGTGAGGGGCTTTGCTAGCACCTATATGCCCTCAAGGAAGGACCCCTGCTGAGGGGCATCTGGCTTGTCCAGAGATGTCTTTCAAGTTTATTTGTGGCAAGGAGGGCTGCACCCTGTCATCTTAGGGTAGGTCCTGTGACACTGGAGCCTCTCTGCACCAGGACAAGGTGCCCAGTCCCATAGAGACAGCTTGAGCTAAGCATACATTTGGGGACCTTTGAATGTTCCCGAGCATGGAAGATACCCTGATTGGAATCCTTTCTCTTCTCTTCTCACTTTCTCTCCTACAGCTTTTATAAAGAACTTGGAAGGAAGCAACCAGAGGCCATCAGGGTTCTCAGCCATTGGAGGTGCTCATTTGCATATGGAAACACCCTTCATTCCTTAGAGCAGAACTCCTCAAGGCTCTCTGCTGTTCCGGTGTCTGCCACAGGGAGCACCGAGAAAATCCAGACTGAGCCAGTCAGAGCAGCGAGGAGGACTAAGCAGATGCAAGGGTGGGCAAAGAGGGGAGGGGACCCGGTGGAGAAATCTTCCTCCCAGAGCAGGATTATCTGGGCCCATTAAGTTCCCGCCCCTTGGTCTTGCAGAGCGCCTCCTGAAGAGAAAACCTGGCTGGCCATTGGCTGTTCCCACCCAAGTCAACCCTCAAGACTTCGACGGTCACCAGATGGTGGCGCGCCGGCCATCCCGGTCCACTGCGCGCCGCCCTGCGCCCTCAGAGCGCACATCTTTCTAATGGGATAAGGCGTCACACAGGTCAGGGAACAATTTATTATTCTGCTAGCTGGAGCCAAGTTTCTCTTTGAAAAATGGTTACTCCCGGAGTCGGCAATTACTTCAAAATAAATTTACCAAAGACAAAATTGTGCCTCTTGGGTCAGTAAACGACTTGCCTGTTTGGGGCTGAGCAGACAAGGTGTTTATTAAGGACCGCCTTCGTTTCCTGTGCAGGTTTTTCAGTTTGAATAATTGTCCAATTAAATATAATTTGGAAGTCGGTGCTAACCCAGTGGCTAGATTGCAAGAGGAAGAATCACTCGGAGGCGTGCATTAATAAATCCCGCGGAGCCCCATCGCTCCCCAAACCCCTCCTTTGGTTTAATTTTGAGATTTTTTTTTTTGTCTTCCTGCAGCCTATAGTTTTTCGTTTGGAAATGAGCTTCTTTTCCCTTAAGGATTCCTAGGCCTTGCTTCCATCTGTCTGTCTTCTCCTCTCCAGCAAACATCTGTACCAAGGGTTCCACAAGGCTTTCTCCGACTGGGACCTCACACAGATACTGGGACTAACAGCCGGTTCTTTTATGGGCAGCACGCTCGTATTTTCTTTGCCCAACCTTTGAGTTAACAAACACCTAGAAGCACTTTTTTTCCCTCAAAGCCAGGTCTTGGGATGGACCAGGAGGAAAATCAGATATAGTCCTGTTCCTCAAAGATGATTCAGCCCTGGGGGGAGGGCATATAAGCCGGCCACCGACTGTCAACCCCAGCCCTTCATTGTTGCACATTGGGGAAACTGAGGTGGTGCAGGTAGAAAGAGAGCCATCTAGGCAGTGGTCCTCAGCCTTCCTAATGTTGCAACCCTTTAATACAGTTCTTTGTGTTGTGGTGACCCACAACCATAAAATTGTTCTCTTGCTACTTAATAACTGTAATTTTGCTACTGTCATGAATTGTAATGTAAATATCTGATATATAAGGTATATGATATACAAACTCCCCAAAGAGGTCACAACCCTTCGGCTGAGAAACATTGATGTTGGGAGTAACTGGGGAGCAAGACCTGTTATACATTACCTGTTATACATTATTCCCACCCCCAGGGGCATACGCTAAGGGCTCTGTTCAAGATGCTCCATCCTCTTGGGCATGGGTTGTGGAGGGCAGCGGGGGGATCTGAGCATTTAGGTGATGCTGTCCTGGCCAGTCAGTTGGGTGCCATGGGGTGAAACAACATCACAGTGGGCATCTCCTTGTTACACAGTGTCAGTGACATTGTCCTAGACATAGAAGACATTTGTCCTAGGCAGGAAAGAGTGACAGTCAATATCTAGGCCAAGCCTTAGGCCTACGCTCTAGGAGCCGAGTCCAGTCTGGACACTCTTTGGCACCCCATCTGGAAACTGATTCGTGAATCAAAGAGTGACCCATGTCCTTGTATTGGCCTGTCATAGTCACTCATCCATTAAACAATTATCCATGGAGCCCCGCTTCCACTAAACCCTGTTCTAAGTTCTGATGACATCAAAGGGCCACAAAGCCTTGCTGATGTGAAGGGTGTGTGTGTGCACGCACGTGTGTGTGTCATGAGTGTGCGTGTGTTTTCTGCATTTCTTGAGACAGGATTTCATTCTCTAATCCAGTCTGGCCTGGAACTCAAATATGTATTTCAGCTGGCCTCCAGCTCAAGGCAATCCTCCTGCCTCAACCTCCCAAGTCTTGGAATTATAGAGATAAGCCATCACACTCAGACAATATGGAGGGTTTTTTTTTTTTTAGTGAGAAAGACAACACAAGCAAGAAGACATAGTGTGATGATTGTGATTAGTGCTATTTAGATACACAGAGCGTGTCCTGTCTTAGGGAATGTAGTGCTTGTGGGGGAAATTTTAAGTGGGGTAGCTGGTGTTACTGTCACCAAGTAGTTGGCATTTGAGAGGAGTCTTGAAGTCGGTTAGGGAATGAACCCAGGGACTGTGCTGGGTGGTGGGAGCGCCGGCGGGGTGCTTTCTGGATCTGAAAACAGATTTCCCTTAGGAGCATACAAGTGTGTATGTGTATGTGCCTGTGTGCATGCCTCTCTCTCTCTCTCTCTCTCTCTCTCTCTCTCTCTCTCTCTCTCTGTGTGTGTGTGTGTGTGTGTGTGTGTGTGTGTGTGTATTATTCAGCAGGGCTGGGAGGAGCAAGCAAAACTTTAGGTGGAGTGAGTCTCAGATGAGATGCAGTAGACACAGGAAGTTAATGAGAACTGGCCGAGTTTGTAAGGACAACGACGAGGTTCCTTTCTAGGCTCTCTGCTGCCTCAAGTCCCTACAGCTCTGTGGCCTCAAAGCTTCTCTACAGGCCCACAGTGACCTCCCCTGGCTCCTCTGAGAAAAGTGCTGGCTCCCAGGCAGCGTGGTGGAGTCCTGTGCGAAGGAGGCATGGAGCAGGTGGTGAGGAGGAGGCAGGGACCCAGGAGGTTGGGCCCCTCTGGCTGTTCTTCCCCATTCTTTCTCACCCTCATAGGAAAGGAAGGAAAAGCACTTGTCCGCCCATATTCACAGCCATGGAGGTGATCCAGGTTGAAAGAAAATCAATAAGATGTGTCCATTTATGTGGTACAAAGGAAGAGAGGTCTGCAGACAGAAATAGGCCAGGATTCACACGCGGGCGACTTAATAAGACTTTCCCCCAGTTTGAAGAGGACGGTAATTTAGATTTGCCTTTGAACGTCTCCTTTCTGTGCCTCAATAACTCTCTGGATCAACCTGCTTAGGAAGCAAGGGAAGAGAGATTGGCCGACTTCTTAGAAGACAAGCCCGTTCAGGAAGGCCGCTAGCTCGGAGAAGTTCAAACACTGGCCTTGAGAAAAGATCAAAGTGCCGCGTCAGCATATCCTCGGCCCATTGATCACGATTGAGGCCTGGGCCTGGTGCATTTGGGCTGAAGCGGGACAATGAGAACAAGGGCCAGACTGCCAGGAGGCCTCCTCTGAGCATCTGCGGAGCTGGAGACGCTCATTACTGGTGGCGCAGCTCAGTGACCAGGTGGGGGCAAGAGGCAGCTAGGCCCTGTGTGCAGAGTCTGGGCCTTACTGTACACATATGAAGGCCCAGGAGCCAAGCAGCCCCTCTTCAGGCTGTGGCCCATAGGAGCCAGGCTGGCTCTCCCTCCTTGGTGGACCTAGTTCATTTCCTTAACCAAGGATTTCTGCAGAGTACGTGTAGGGTGCCTACAGGAAATGGTAGGTTGAGTTTTGCTCACGGAGTTCACTGAGAACATAGCCAGCAACCCAAAAGATGGAGCCTGGCCTAGCCAGACTTTGGGTAAAACTGGGCCACTTATTTGGTGTGCCTAAGGGACTCTTTCCGTTGGCCTGTTCTCCCTGTCAGGAAATGCTAGAGTCCTGGGGCGGGTTCAGGAAGCTTGGAGGGCCCCTGCTGCAGAAAAAGTCATCTCAGGCAGATTCTCTATCCTTTTCCAGAGACTGAATTCAAATATCTCTGTAGTCATCTTTCTATGAGAGACAAGTATCCTGCCCTTGTTAGCCAGACATCGTGGCACACAGCTGATATCCCAGTATTTAGCAAGTGGATCAGGAGTTCAAGATCATCCTCCGATACATAGTTTGAGGCCATCCTGATCTACATGAGACCCTATTGCTTTGTATCGCCACATTGCGTCAAGGGCCTAAAAGCAATGGAGCCTCCGAAAGTGAACTAGAGCCTTTGAAACTGTGAGCCTTTAAATTTTCTTTCAGGTGATTGTCATAGTGACAAAAATCTAACATAAATTGTGTGTTAAAATGATATGGTTTTGAGTTTTAAAATCTAATAATAATAACGGGCTAAATAAGTAATTAAAACTGATCTGGTCTTTTAAAATTTGACTATGGCTCATAGTATGTCTTGTTTGGACAATTCTGGCTCCGTGGTCTCTGAGCAGGAATGTTCTAGGCATCTTTGATTTCTGTGGTGGGTATGAAAGTACTTGAACTAGGACCAGTTGCACAGGGATGACCCAGGCAGTTAAAAGAGAGCATCCCTACCTGAGGAATGATTAATACCTGAAGGTAAGCCTTTTGGAAATATCCTTCAGACTTTTCTAGTGCCAGGAGCCAGTGGCCATTGTAAGGGAAGAGGAGCCACTTTCGAAGCATTTCTCTCACTGGGGACAGAGGACGATGGAGGAGAAGCAGGAAGCTCCAGGTGCTTCTGTCTTCCATCTCTGTGGAGTATGTGATGGCCAACAAAGCACTGGCTACTTTTCTGGTCTGCGATAAAACACCGCGATCAAAAACAGCTGTCAAGCGGGGTTTAATTTCGCTTACTGTTCTAGGGGGAGAGCTCATAACGGTGGGGGAGACATAGCATGGTGGCAAGAGCAGGAAGCGCCACGCATAGGAAGCTGAGAGAAGGAACAGGAAGCAGAGCGAGGTTATAAGCCTTCTGAGCTCACTCCCAGGGACACACTTCCTCCAGCATGGCTGCATCTCCTAAAGGTTCCATCATCTCCCCAAACAGCGCCGCCAGTTGGGGACCAAGTGTTGAAATACATGAGCTTGTGGAAATATTTCTCATTTAAGTCACCTAAATAGTAGAACGGGTAACCAGGGCCAACTGGGCTCCAGAAAAGGCCTGGCAACCCATCCTGGGCTAAAGAACGGACCCCAGGGTTGTCTGAGCTGAGGTAGGTACCTCAGTCCATCTGTCCTCTGCACCTGCACTGGCTTGCTAGCTGGGGTGGTCCTTCTGCTCACCAAGCAGCACCTGCCTGAAGCTCTGAGAGCCAGGTCCTTGACATAGCCTCAGACATCACCCTGTCCTGAAGCATGACACCCCAGGCAAGCCCAGCCAGAGCCAACAGAGGAGCTAGGGGAGCTTGCACAGGGGCGGGATGAAGCCCTATTTCATCTGAGCAACTTCAGAAAGGAAGAGGCTAGGAACCACGAGGGAGGGAGGGAGGAACAGCCTTCTAGAGTCCGGTAGCTCCTGATGACTGGGGTCTTCACTGGAAGCTGTGTTCAGGAAGAACAGTGTCCCAGGAGAGACAAAAATTCCAGGTGATTCTGCTGAAAGAATGGGGAAATGGATTGTAGGGCAGGTTGGGGTGAAATGGTTCAGCTAAGAGCCAGGGGCAGTCTGAGGGTTAATAGAGTCTCAATGGGTAATAGATGAGAGTCGTCAGGACTCAGGAAGAGTAGTAAGACTCTTTATCTGTCCCCAGATGAAGCCCTGCCGTGGGGATGTGTTAGCCAAGCAGGCAGGCCCCATACCCTGCCACTCAGCTGTCCCAGGACACCTGTCAACATCCCTTCACTGCTCCAAGCCTTGTGAGCAGGGTACACCATTGTGGCCTTCAGCAAATCACCCTGAGGGTGGACGCCGGGCTTGTACTGAAGCCTTGGGCCCCCTCTAAGCCTTGGTCTTCTCATCTGTGCCATCCTTTGGGGGCCCTGGCCATTGCCTATCCATCCGGGAGGACCTGGGCAGTGGGTGCAGCCAACGCCCCTTGGTGGGGATGAGATTCCAGCATCTCAGCCTACATGCCTGACCCCACAGCTCCTGACTTGCTTGTGGGCTGGGGTGGGAGATGAAAGCTGCTCCCCCTCACATCCCTTCAGAGCCTTCAGGCCAAGTCTCTTCACCTCTCCCCTTCTCCTCTGCAGCACGGTAAGAATTATTATTTTTTAAATCCTCATTGGAATGCTAATTTTGATTTTGAGTGTCTGTCATGGGTTCTTTGAAGTTTTTCAGACAAAATAAGTATCTCCTTAACAGAGAGGATTAGTGCCTGCTTGTTTAGAACCCTCTGACTGAGAGTGACAAGCAATTTCAGAATCTGTGGGGTTTAGGGAAGGCTGCAGGAAGAGGGGCTGCCTACCTCCCTGTGGTCAGCTTTCCATAAATGGCTTAATGGGGTTAGAGTTTAACCCCTCAAACAGGGATCAACGCCCTCAGCCTGAAAGCCAATGAGCGGCGAGGCAGAGCTTGCTATTTAAATCCAGCAGGACTTGGTTAGAACTCTTTTATTCTCTTAAGTTTAAAGAAAACAAACCCATTTCCCTTGCAGGATTTAGGACCCACCTCAGCTGTCTGCCACTGTAGCCTCTGCCTCAAAACGCAGCCTTCCCTCCACAGGTAATTCATAGCCCAGGCTCAGCCCAGACTGGGATGCTCCTGGCTTTATGATTCCGCTCAATTCAGGAGTGCTAATGGGGCAATTTGTAAAGAAGGAAATATAATGAGTTATCCCAAAGCCCAGCAAGGACTCGACAAACCGGGCACTTCCCATCCATCAAGCATCCTAGCGTGGTCGAAGACCAGCAGGGCCAGAAATCTTGTGAGGCCACTGGGAATGCAGGCTTTGCTTGGCCTGGATGTGCGCGCCCATTAACTGCTGCAGCCATCCCCTTTGCTTGTTCCCCCAAGTCCTGTGGCCCTGGAGGGCCAGAACCCCTGGGGACACAGTATAAGGAAGCAAAGAGGTTTATTTGCTAGAGTGAAATGATTGAGGAAGACATCTTAAAAAAAGAAAGCATTAGCACAGCATGTGAGGCTCATGGAAGGCTGTGTGTGTGTGTGTGTGTGTGTGTGTGTCCCAGGGCCCTCACTGCCAGCCACGCTGGATGAGGCTACTTGGACTGTGTTTGACTAGTCCTTAGGCCTAAGGTTGTGGACGATGTTGGGCAATCAGATTCATCCAGTGACATCTTGACGTGAAACTCCATCTAACCTGGTCCTGGGGTGAGACCACGAGACCTTCTGTAATGAGCAAGGGATGTGCCAAGTCTACTCTGGGGGACAACAGTGTATGGACTTGAATGTGAGGCCCACAGAGTCCCTCTCATAAGCACAGTGAGGCTCAGAATGGGGGAATGAATTGCCCAAGGACAGTTAAGGCAATAGCAACTTGTTACATTGTGTGTACATTATACTCTAGACCCCAGTATGGTTGAGGCCGGGAGTCAACAAAAGGCAGCAGAAACTGGAAAGGTTTAGAGGGCTCATCAAACAAGTTTAGGTGCCAGGCCCCTCAGTGCAGCAGCTCAATTTGCCCATTCTTCACGATGGGCTCCCTGGATTGGGTCTTCTCTTTTGTGCTTGCTCTGGCCTGGGAGCCTCAAGCACAGGGATCTGGCCCCGTCTGAGGACTGCTGGCACACACACAGGTGTCTCTAGGTCAAAAAGATGCCTTTTCTTTTCTTCTGTTGTTCGACCTCTCTCCTGGACCCTGGTAATCTCGCCAAGTCCCTCAATGTCCTTTTACCAAAACTGCAGGTTAATAGGAAGGTCCTGAGACCAGTGTGTGGACAGGCAGAGGTCTGGCCTCTGTGGGGACTGCTGAATCTCAGGCACAGTGTGGCTTGTGTTCCAGATTGGTCCACATGCCCCACCCATTGGGTCCTGTCTTCTTTCCTTCCGGTTTTATAGACAAGTTTGAAATCTGCCTCCCCCCAAATCCAAGGACAGTCACCGTGGAGCCCCGGAACGGGCAAGTTCCACTGAGAGGGCCAGTCTTCTCTCTTGTGTGAATACATAGCTACCAGAGCTGAAACTTCCTGTGGCCCGGGGATGACCCTGCATGTGCACTTGATCTTCTCATTCATCCTCTCAACGCTACTGTGCCGAGATGCTTCTGCTCTCTTTCACGTTTTCAACAAGGAAAGGGGGACACAGACAAGTTATACAGCTTGCTTAAAGTCACCCTCCCCCCGCCCCGAGCCCCACTGACGTGACCTGAACTGGGCAGACAGGGACATTCTGCCCCCACCAGATCAGGTGACAGAAAAGCAGGTCCTGACCTGGGAACTTCTGCGAAGAGCCTGTTGAGTCTTGGGGCAGACACTGAGGCTTCCTAGAATCAGTGAGGGACGGGAAGAAGGCAGAGGATACAGTGCATTGACTTCAATTTGGAGGAAGACCCCAAAGGTCATTGAGTCAACCGAATCCATGCTTCCACGGCTTCCATGTGCCAACTACAGGGTCCTATGCCCCGCCCATGAAATTTCCCACAAGTCTCCTGGCAGCCTCGCTGTGGATGGAAACTCAGCAAGACTAACTAATTTATCCAAGGTCACACAGCTACCAAGAGATTTGGCTCAGTTTTAAACTAACAAGGTCTAGTTCCACAGCTGGGTGCATGTGACCAGGTGTAAGAGAGGGGCATATGGAGATGGGAAAAGAGGAGGAAGGATGGTTAGAACTGCCGTGGCAGGCCAGGGAGGGCATGTATGGGCCCCGGTCACCCAGAACTAGTACACTAGAAACTGACACCAGTCAGCAGGAGAGTCTCAAGAAAAGAAGCCTCTCCTACCATGGAGTAGAGGAGTCAGGAGGCTGCAGGGATTGACCTCAGTCCCTGGGTTGGTACGTCTATCTTCCCCTAGGGCAACGAAAAGTAGAACCTTGCTGCTCCCTACAAGGGCGGATGAGCATAGGCTAAACTCTTCTTCACACCACTTCAAAGAGGCATTCCAACCCTCAGGGGCTCCAACACTGCTTCATTGCCCTTCTCTGCACCTCCTCGGTGTCCCACCCAGTCACCACTCCAGGCTCCCCAGCATCCAGTGCCCTGGGAACGGAAGGGTTACCGCAGATGCCGCGGAGTGGAGGCTGCTGTTCCCCGGCGTTAAGCAGCTTTAGTGTCTCCTACCCCAGCCCTGATTTAAAATTCATAAATGCTAATCCTTCATAATTTACGGTTTAAAAGCAGCCCCACTCACAGGCCCCGTGGCTACAGCTCTGTCAGAGTAATTATGCCGCCAAGCTGAAATTGGACTACTAACTGAGATATTAAACAGGGGGGGAAATCCTCGCGCTGGCAGCCGACCCAATTATTCCAAATAAGCAAACAGATTAGTGAGTAATTTTCCAGTTAAATTTGGTGATTGGTGCCAGAATTGTATGTTAAATATTCAGAAGTAAATAGATTAAAGATGAAATGTGCCCCCCTCCTTTTTTTTCTGGGCTTAATTTACTGTGTATATTAAAACTTTTTCATGAGGAGGAAAAAAAAAGTAAAAAAAAAAAAGATAATTAAAAAATCCAAATAAACCCCTCCGGGCGTCCCAGTGAAGCTTGTCAGAGGCCAGAATGGGGCCCTCCAGCTTCTTCTACTTCCCATGCCTCTTGGGAAGAGTGGAGCCCAACTCCAATCCTCCCAGGGGATACCTGAGTGGGACATGAAATCTGGGTGGGCTGAGGACCCCAGCACCCACATGTTGGGTTGTATTTCTTTACAAAGAAAAATTCTAAATCTATTAGGGATAAAATCATGCAGCTGCAGAGAGACAGACAGGGGTGCAGGCACAGAGCCAGGTCTGACACTCAGGTACCAGTGTTCAGGACTGGTACTCCCAACACTGTGCTTTCCCGGTTTGGCTGTGCTGCTGGACTCCTGTGAATCTCTGCCCTAGCACACACACACACACACACACACACACACACACACACACACACACACACGAAGGCTGGGCCTCCTTTCTCTTTAGCTGCCTACTTTTCCTCCCACCCCTTCTTTAGATTCTCAGTAGATTTACCCCATCTGTGCATCTGACAGAGATAAGACTGTGAGCCATTGTCCCAATAAGCAAAAGTAGAACCAGAGGCCCAGAGAGGCCTCAATACTGTCCCCAGGCACCCAGCACTGTAGGATCCAAAATGAAAACCCAACAACTGCTTGCCTGTTCCGCCTTGCTCTCTGCTGCCTCCTAGAGGTTACAGACGTCTGTCACAGGTTCATCTCTGGCAAGAGGGCAGACAACACAGCATAGATGCAGATGCAGACACAGATGCAGCCCTGTGCCCTGTCGGAAGTGAGCTGGTGCAAGAGGGTCTGCAGGTGGTGAGGGGTCAAATAAAGTTCACAGGCTTTCAGAAGGCAGCTGGCCAGAGCCTTCAGTCTGGCTCCTGTTCTGCTCTTCATCCCTCAACACGCCAATTCCAGGCCTGGGAGTAATCTCAAGCACAGCTTCCTCCAGGACAAACTCCTAGCTTTCTCTCTCTCTCCCAGGGATCCCCTTTCTGGAGTTTTCAAATCCTTCCCATGTAACAGAAGACGGGGAAGCTCAGAACACATTATCAATCCAATCCAGAGGCTTCCTCCATTCGTATCTGGCTGAGGTATCTCAGTGGACCAAATGATGCTAGGAGCATCCCCTACTGGAGTTTATCCCTGTGAAGGACTGAGGGGAAGGGGTAGCTGGAGTTGCTTCCCCTAGCGTATGAGGGCTAGCCCAAGCCACAGGTTGGTACCCCATGTAAACACAAGCCACATGGACAGGCCTTGAGGCCTGTAGGCCAAGCAGAGGAAACAACAAGGACATCAAAGGGACCTGCCTGGCTCAGTTTCCTCTGACCACTAGGTTACATGTTCACAAACAGGAATCTCTTACAAAGCATGCCCCTTTACATACACAAACACAGAGTGTCCTAAGCAGCATTAACCAACCTGCCCTTGAAAGGTTACTACTCCCATGTAGATGTTTTGCAAATTCTCAGAAGCAGTGATCTGGAGAGATGGCTTGGTAGGTAAGTGGCTTGAGGACCTGAGTTAAGATCCCAGCACTCACGTAAAATGACCGTGGGCACCTGTGACCCCGGCCCATAGGAGGGCAGAGGTAGGAGAATGCCTGGGGCTTGCTCCCTGCTAGCCTTTCTCCAAGTTCAGTGAGAGACTCTGTCTTAAAGAAGTAAGGTGAAGAAAGACAGAGTGGGACCCCTGATGTCCTCCTCCAGCCTCCAAATGAGTACACACACACACACACACACACACACACACCACAGACCTATACAGAAACACGTGACACCAAAGCTCATGTTACCTGCTTTCATTTGCCTCTTCCTTGTCCCCCAGAAGATCTGAGTCACCTCTGGGAGACCCCATAGAATTATTCCACCAGAGGGCAGGCAACAGAAACTGATCTTCTTCTAGCTTGGGCTTCCTGGAGTTGCCCTCTTAGGGGCCCCTTCTTTGTGGGTATAGTAGAGTTGATTTGAAGCCACAGCTGCTCAGAGCTGAGGACAGACTAAGGACAGACAGTAGGTACAGACTGGAGGGCGGCCCCAGCTGGAGGTCTGCCTCGTTCTCAGGACATTTACAACCAGTTTCTCTGAGAGGTCCCAAGAAGGACCCGCTGGCTGGAGTTTAAAGGGTGCTTGGGGTCTGGTCTGGAGTTCTTACCTTCCTGGTCCCTATCCTCTACAGATAGAGGCTTTCCCTGGACTCTTATAGGGTCACAGTAACAAAATCCTCACCCCCCCCCCAGGCTCTCAGGAGAGATAATGAAGATGCTGGATCTCTAAGTTCACAGCTTGCACTCTGGGCAGGGTTTGGGGATCCAAAGTATGACAATGTCTTAACCTTTTGTCTCTTCCTTACATAGAAAACAAAAATGACAAATGCACGACACAGTGAATGCAGCTATTGAGCCCCTGCCTTACTCTGGGAAATGACAGCTCCCTCAGGCCTCCCAGGGTTGAGCGCTCCAGCTGTGTCTGCTGGCCTCTTTGACCTAGAAAAAAGTTTGCACTCTCTCCCTGTGCCTGGTCTGACTGATCCCGGGTGTCTTCCCTGGTAACCAGCCCCTTCCATTCCCACCTTCCCATTGATCAGCTCTGAATTTGGTAGCTTAGTTTATCCTTTAACTAACTTCCAGGAGTCTCCTTTTTTGTTCTGCTTCCTACTTAAGACTTCCCAAAAGGACCAAACTTTGTTTCCTGTGACTCTTCTGCAAAAAATATAAACAACAACTGTAACATGAGGGCCAGGCTCCTTGTGGGGTTTTTGTCCTGCCCTGTTCCCACAGCCAGCAAGTCCCAAAGAAAATCACGCAGAGATCTCCATAAGTTATAAAGCTGATTGGCCCATTAGCTCAGGCTACTTATTATCTCTTGTAACTTATATTAACCCATTGTTCTTATATGTGTTAGCCACATGGCTCAGTATCTTTCTTAGCTGGGCAGGTTACATCTTGCTTCTCGGTGGTCTGGGCAGGAATACGGAGGGAGCTTCCTGCTTCCCAGAATACACCTGTTCACATCGCCCCACCTCTACTTCCTGTCTGGTTGACCCACCTTTACTTCGTACCTGGCCAATCAGCGTTTATTTAAAACATGATTGACAGAATACAGATAATTTTCCTGCACCACTTCCCCCTCTTTTTCTTTTTTTTCAACAAAGGAAAATATTCATAGTCCATTTTTTGGGAATGTGGGCGTAGTATTCCAGGCTACTTCCAGCTGGTTGGGGATGCTGATAATCTTATGGTGACTTAAAGAAAATTTAGAATTATAATCAAGTCCTGACTAGAGTATCCTGTGAGTCTTGATCATCTCAGGCAGCAGTCTTGAATCTGTTCTGGATGTAGAACTCAGACATCTGGGCCATCTGTTCCTACCGGAGATTTCTCAGGTGGTCTTTCTTGATCAAACTGTATTTTTCTTATCTCAGAATGAATCCACAGACAATTCTCCCACACCAAACAACCAGGTGTGGTGGTACATGCCAGCCATCTCAACATTTAAAAGGCCAGCCTGGGCTACAAGGCAAGACTGTCCACACATACACACACATACGCGTGCATACACGCGCATACACGCACACACGTGCGTGCACGTTGGGGCATAGGGAATATTATTTTAAGGTGTGTGACTTTTGTTTATGATGCATTTGTTTAACTCTGTAAAACTGATTCTTTGCCTGGTGGTCTAGTAAAGAGCTGAATGGCCAATAGTAAGGCAGGAGCAAGGATCAGCAGAGTTGGCAGGCAGAGAGTATAAATAGGAGGAGAAAGGGGGAAGGAGGAGGTCATCAGGGGCCAGCCACACAGCCAGGAGTAAGAGAGAAAATAAGATATACAGAAGTAAGAAAGGGAAAAAGCCCAGAGACAAAAGGTAGATGGGATAATTTAAGTTAGGAAAGCTGGCAAGAAACAAGCCAAGCTGAGGCCAGGCATTCATAACTAAAAATAAGCCTCCGTGTGTGATTTATTTGGGAGCTAGGTGGTGGACTCCCCAAAAAGATCAAAAGAGTAAAGAGTTTTTAAAAAAAGCCACCACCACCACCACCACCACACATACACTTAAGTCCTGGAGCTGAAAATGTGGTTTAATAGTAGCGTGCTTGTTTACCATGCTGAGGCCCCAGATTCCAGCTCCAGCTCCATGCAGACAAATACATAAACAAACAAACAAATATCAACCGAATGCATCAGAACACAAAGGCTAAACAGAGCAAGTCGATACCGGACCAACCGATTTCTTTGCGCAAGTACCTAGGCCCTTTACCGGCAAGCTGTATGGTAAGGCCTCTGTGTGTGGGTGGTGTGAACCTTTGTCGTCATGGGGAACATTCTCTGAGTAGAGCCCTTTGCTAGAACATATACATGTGTACAGACCCATACAGAGGAAGTCATGATCAAATGCATACATACACAAACACACATGCACACACTTACAGGTATGTATGCATGTGCACACCACATATCAGGCAATGCCTTGTATGTCTAGGTCTTGGGAACTGGGCCTCTCTAGCCAGTGGTACACTACTAAGCCAATTATCCAGGATAAACTGTCCTTGGTGTTATATCCCCACTGCAACTTATTTTAAGGCTCTAACATTTGATGACCAGAATTTCTGAATATTTTCTAGCTGACCGCAGTAGGCTGCTGCCTTCAGGACTCTGTGTATTCCTGTTTCAAGGCCCCATTGTAGGAATGATCTGGCTGAGGAGATCCAGTGAAAGAGGGAAGGTCTTGGCTTTGTGATGGAGAAGGAGAGCCGCTGAGCTCCCAGGAAGCAACAGGAGGATCCTACAAACCCTGAGAGATTGCAAAGAACCCTGTCAGGTCAGAGAAGGTAACAGCAGTGAACTAGAGTAGGCATGAGGCTATCAAATTACATCACCACCATTTCTCCAGAAGGTTCTAGTTCCTACCACTGGAGGTATAACCAGAGCACAGGTCAAATGGGACCCTGAGAAGGGGTTCACATCACTGTCTCTTACTCTTTCCTCAGGGGTTCACACCCTTGTGTCTTATTCTTTCCTCAGGGGTTCACACCCTTGTGTCTTACTCTTTCCTCAGAGGCTCATACCACCATCATCTCTTACTCTCTCTTCAGGGGTTCACACCACCATCTCTTACTCTCTCCTCAGGGATTCACACTACCATCGTCTCTTACTCTCTCTTCAGGGGTTCACACCGCTGTCTCTTGCTCTTTCTTCAGGGGTTCACACCGCTGTCTCTTACTCTCTCTTCAGGGGTTCACACCACCACCATCTCTTACCCTCTCCTTAGGGGTTCACACCACCGTGTCTTACTCTCTCCTCAGGGGTTCATATCACTGTCTCTTACTTTCTCCTCAGGGGTTCACACCACTGTCTTTTTCTCCTCAGGGATTCACACCACCATCTCTTACTCTCTCCTCAGGGGTTCACACCACCATCTCTTACTCTCTCCTCAAGGGTTCACACTACCATCTCTTATTCTCTCCTCAGGTGTTCACACCATTGTATCTTACTCTCTTCTCAGGGATTCACACTACCATCTCTTACTCTCTCCTTAGGGGTTCACACCACTGTCTCTTACTCTCCTCGCAGAAGTCTGTACGCATCCTTTTCCCAAACAGTACTACATTGTAATAAAGGGCTTGGATTGTTCTTGCTCTGCCTTCTGAACAAGAAGACTACATAGCCCTGGTTGTCCTGGAACTCACTCTGTAGACCAGGTTGGCCTTGTACTCAGAAATCTGCCTGCTTCTGTCTCCTGGGGGCTGAGATTAAGGGTATGTACCATCTCAAAGAATATCTAGTTTCTTACTGGTGAAGTCTTAACTTCTCAAATCTGGCCTCTTGTGATACCTGGGACTGTTATTCTTAACATGGGCTTGTCTGTGTGTCTGGCCCCTTCCTCTGCTTCCTGGCTCTTGCTTATACCCCTAGTTGGGCCAGGAGGAGAGGCGTGGACATCCTCACGCTGTAGCAGCTTTCCTAGGTGCTTGCTTCTCAGAAGTGACCTTTCTCGCACAATCACAGGGATTGGCTCTACCTTCCACCACTCAGAGAAGAGTCCTCAACAATGAGCCCACAAGAGGACAGCTGGAGAAGAAGGTCGGTAAGCACACAGATGTGTGTGCATGTGAAGAAAACGTCATTTCTTTGAAGACAGGGTAGGTCTCACTTCACAGACCAGGCTGAGCTCACAGAGATCCACCTGCTGAGCCCTTCTGAGTGCTGGGTTTAAAAGCGTTCACCAGCAAGCTCAGCAGAAAAAAGAAAAGGAAAAAAAAAAAGAAAAGCCAAACATCCTACAGTCATGAGCCTGGTTCTTACTTTTACTAGTTCTCTGAAGTGAGATTTGTTCTTAGCGTTGTTGGCTCTCAGTTTCCTGTCTATAAAGTGGGTATTTAGGAACAGGACCAGGGCTGGGAAGATTGCTCAATGGTTAAGAGTGCTTGCACCTCTTCCAGAGAACCTGAGATCAGTTCCCAGCTCCCATGTCAGTTGGCTTATAGCCAATGTAAGTCCAGGAGGTCTGACATCTCTGGTTTCTGAGGGCAACTCTACACTGATGTGCCCGTACACTATGAGAGAGACCCTGAGACAGAGAATAAAGTTTTTAAAAGAATAGAATCTACCTTGTAATTATGATAAAAATGAAATGAATTGACATATATTTATATGTGTATATGCAAATACATAAGACATATACATATTTATATTACTAAGACAGGACTGGGCACAAAGCATGATACAACACTAGCTGTCATTACAATCATTCTTATACAAACTAGTCCAGGACCCTCTTCATCCGCCCCTATGAATACTGTGCCAGCTAGTTTTTTGTTTGCTTATTTTGTTAACCTGAAACAAGCTAGAATCATCTGGGAAAGGGAACTTCAGCCGAGAAAATGCCTCCATTAAATTGCTTGTGGGCAAGACTATATGTCATTTTCTTGACTAATGATCGATGTGGGGGGGGCTCATCTCACTGTGGTTGATGTCAACCCTGGGCAGGTGGTCCTTGTTGGTATAAGAAAGTGAGCTGAGCAAGACATGGGGAACAAGCCAGTAAGCAGCATGCTTCCGTGGTCTCTGCTTCAGTTCCTGACTCCAGACTCATGCCTTGAGTTCCTGTCCTTACTTCCTTCCATGATGGACCATACCTTGGTCATAAAAGCCAATCAAACCATTTCCCCCTCAAGGTGCTTTTGGTCTGAATGTCTTATCACAGCAATTAGAGAGCAAACTGGTACAGACACAAAAATTCCAGAGGCTCCAGTCCCTTATGTGAAATGGTTAAGTGTTTGCAAATATCCCACACACATCACCCCAAACCTTTTAAATAATCTCTACACTACTTATGACATATGAGCCAATGTAGACGCTAGGTAAATAGTTGTTCTGTATTGTTTAGGGAGCAATGCAAGGAAATTAAGATTGTGTTTGCTCAGTACAGATGTAGTTGGTTTGTGTTTTTTATTTCCCACACACAAGTATTTTCCATCCATCTTTGGTTTAATCTACAGATTTGGACCTCATAGATACAGAAACCTGCCTATATAATTATCATTATTCAATGACCCAATCAATGTCAGACACTGTATGAAGCAATTTGGGGGTTTAATTTAATCCTTGTAACAATACCATGTAGTTAGTGCTCTGGCCAAGCCCCTTCCACAGACAATCTGAAGCTCAGAAAGGCTAAATGACTTGCCTAAGGTCCCAGAGGGTTGCACAGCAGGGCCGAACCTCCCATTATTTCAGGATACACTTGAGTTACGAGGATGACACAATAGTCATTCATTTTATTTTTAAGACTGAGTCTTAGATATCCCACACTGGACTTGAACCTACGTAGGCAAGAATGACCTTGAACTTCTGATTCTCCTGCCTCCAGACACTGGGGGCTGAGTCTAGGGCTTCATGTGCACTAGGTAAGTATCCTATCAACTGAGCAGCAGCGTCAGCTCTGTTAATAGCCTTCTTAATGGGCAAATCCATAGAAACGGAGCCCACAGAGGGTCCACAGCATCTGTGAGAAATAGCAGTGATTGGTTACACAGCAAAGTGTGGGGGCCAGAATGGATGCTGGGACAGCCCAGACAGAGTCTGCCTAATTTTGAAACCCCATGTACTGGACCTCACCCATGAAAACTGGAAAGGTCCTTTGGTACCTGGTAACCCAGACACAGAGATGTTTGGCATGGAAGCCCGTCTCTGCCAGCAGTGACTCTCTTCAGTTACACCTGGAAGATCCACACATGAAGTCCTAGAGGAGTCCTGGAGAGCCACTGACCTTCAGTCTACATGGGAAGGCTGAGGAGGCAAGACTCTGATGTCAGCAGTAACAGGGGGACTGATGAGCCCACCAGCAAGACGCAAAGACAAGCAAGCATCACCGCTTTTACCGAGGACCTAGGGCTGGATCTGAGCCACTTCTGGGAGTGATGCCCACTCTACGGGCAGATAGCCTCCCCTCAGTCAATCCTTCCTTAGAAGGTCCTCCCAGATCTCTATCGCAGAGTGTCTCAAAGCTGGTTTTAGATCCAATCAAGTCGACAATCAAGATTACCCATCGCAGCCTGAGAGCTGCAGGATAAGACGCTGGGCAGAAAGTTCCAGAGCCAAGGAGCATCAGTTCTTCACCAACTGCTACCTTCCCAATGCCAATGGTAGGGAATTCGCCCTCCAATGCCTGCAAGGGCCGGAGGGCACCTCTTGGCCTTGCTGCTACTGGCCTTTGGTTTTGATAACTCGCTTAGACATGTAACAACACTGAGCAACTGCGGGAGTCAATGTTCAGATATAACTTTGCAGGCTGCTATCTTCCCAATCGGAACCCTTGGTCCATTTTGTGATTTTTTTTAAGAACGACTATCACATGTATACCAAATATCATTTAAAATGCACACCCGTATGTCACAGCCACAAGTGAACACACACACGCATTCACTAGACATGCCACATACATGTGCTCTCTGTGTCACACAACATGTAAATGCACTCATGAGACACAGAGGTCTCATGTGCCAAGGAGGCTCTCAGCACAATCACCCAGAGTGACTCCCTGCCCCTTTGGAGTCCAGTTTTCCACCACCACCACCACCCGCATTATTCTTGCTTTGGCCTTCTCTGTGCAGAATGTTATGAGTCCTAATCCCACTTCTCTGTCTCCCTCTTTCCATCTCTGTCTCACCCAAGCCTGATCTCCCCTCCTCACCCCACCCCAACTTCATGCAACGCATCTTCACCCTACTTGGCCGCCAACCAACTCTGACCACTACCAGGGTCTTGCTCTGTACTGGCTTAGGTCTGTTTCCCCACAGGTCTTGGAGGTGAACTGGCTTTGGGGGATCACGATAGAAGTGGATTCCGTTTATGCCGTCTTTCTCCATCACATTTCCTCAGCTGTCTCCAGTTGCTTCGGAAAAGAAACAGGATAGAAATTAAAATCAATAAATAGCTATATATACTCAAGTCTCCTCAACCATTTGAAATCCCCCCCACGTGACACTTCCCTGTGCCTAAGCAGAATTTGCCCTTCTTCTCTTGTGCCCAGGTGATGGGGCTCTCAGGGAGCCTCTTGGCCACTGTTGTTGGCCAGCGCACAAGTGCAGAGCTTGCAGGGGCGGGGAGCAGATGGATCTTCCACTCATGGGCCAGACCCAAAGCTGTGCCTGTCCGAGAGGCTTCTGTCCTACTCTCTGGATGGAGGTCAGAGAGCTGAAGGCAAGGCCTCTCCCTATGCTCTCCTTGGACAGCCTTGAGGGGTGGCCCTGCAGAGCAAACAGGGGGCACCAGGCTTGGAGGGTCCTCCGGGCCAAGGCGTGAAGCCTGCAAACTCACCCGCCACTCTGAGAGCAGCCAAGAACTGGAAATCCATGCCACTTCCTACTTCCTGTGCTCTAGGAACGACTTTACTAAGGCTTAGAACTCCTCACTGCTTCTGGGGACCACAAAACCGTGAGCCAAGGCAACGGGTTCTGCTCTAGCTTGTGTGGGCTGGCAGTCCCAGTCACCCCGTGGCCAAAGCTTTCCTTGCAGGACCCTTGTGATGCTCACAGCAAAGCCTACTTCCTCTCCTGTCATAAATAAGTCGCACCTTTTGGCTTTCTGGTCATCATTCTCCAAAGCTGACTTCCTGGTCTCTAAGCTTCCTGGAAGGACACAGAGCGATGAGGACACTAGGGGCAGGAGCCCTGATGGCTGTGGCCTGGGGTCCGGTATATCTCTAGAAAGGAAACAGAAACTCTGTAGACGTCCACCTGCAGGACTCAGAAAACACAGTGCTGGGTCATTTCTCTGAGTCCATGAAGAGCCCTTGTCCAGGCTAGTTTTCTGTCAACTTGACACAAGCTGAAGTCATCTGAGAGGTGGGCACCTCAATTAAGAGAATGCCTCCATAAGGTTGCGCTGTAGACAAGCCTGTAGGGCATTTTCTTAATTAGACATTGACGTGGAGAGCACCCAGTCTCTTGTGGGTGGGGCCATCCCTGGGCTGGTGATTCTGGGTTCTATCAGAAAACAAGCTGAGTAAGCCATTGAAAGCAAGCCAGGAAGCAGCACCCCTCCATGGCCTCTGCATCAGTTCCTGCCTCCAGGTTCCTACCCTGCTTGAGTCCCTGCCTGATTCCCCTAATGATCAGCAGCGAGGTGGACTTTGTAAGCCTAATAAACCCTTCCCTCCCCAAGTTGCTTTGATCACAGCAACAGTAACCCTAACTAGGACAGCCCTGTTGCTGGAACCTCAAATGCGTCAGTGGACACCATCCAGTAACCTTGACCAGCACGTGGAGATTAAGTCCTGTCCGAAGTGCTCTCTCTAGGAAACCATATAGTCTTCCTTTTCGATCTGAATCCTCCAGGGAACTCCCAGTCGGGGCCTAGGAGTCCTCTAAGGTACCGTGAAAACAGGAGAGCCCGCCTGTGATGCCTCTTAGCCTTAGGATGGATCTCAAGCATACCTGTGCCACCTTGCGCTCTCAACCCTTCTCCCGGCATCCATTTTTCAGCCCTTCCCACCCACCCTGGCTCTCCACGAGGGTGGATTCTGCTGCCCCTGGAGCACACCAGCTTCTGCAACAATGATTAATCGGCCCTAGCAGTTTAAGAATGCTTATTTGCACACAGTTATGAAGTGTCACGATACGTCTCCAATGCAAGCGGGTTCCATTAGGAGCGGAATGGCAGAGCGGGAAGCGCGGGCAATATTTCCTTAAAAGTTCATCGTAGGCAATGGGGTGGTGTGCGAAGCTAAACAAATCCAGGCAATAATGGAAATGTAGCATGAAATTACTTCTGTAAACAACAACCATTCATTATTTGAACATTTTTCATAAGCCAGCAGGCAGGGAGAGGGGTGATGGTGGGAGGGGAGGGGGCTGCCGAGGCCAGGACCAGGCACCCACCGGAGTCTTCAGGCTGAGCTTTCTAGGGGCTTCGGTACCCATCCATCTTCAGAAAAAGCCCAGGCCCTGTTCCGTCCTGCCCAGTCCGCCATCAGGTTTCCTTTCTTCATTACGCAGGATCCGCACAGGCAGTGGGAATGCATGATTTAAGGAGGAAAGAGAGACCCACTACTTAATGTTGATTTGGCGGAGTGTATAACCCCGGAGAGAAATGTAAATAGCAGCTCGCAATAACATGACAGCCCACTAATCATATTTACAAACGATATTAAATCTGTCCACACGCAGGCCTGCCTGCGGATTGGCCCGGCCATAATTGTCATTGTAACCAGTGCCGGCTTATGGGAGGATTTAACTGCAGTGATATAAGGTGAGTCGCGGGCTTATTATGACTTTATTATTACTCGGTTTATGTTTATTAAAACAATTTGTCATGCAGAGCAGGAATGGAGGAATGGGGGGCATTAAATCGTGCCGTACTCAACCTGGAAAGATGGCTGCTGGGATGAATGGCAGCAGGCCCAGTCCTCTACTTGGTCCCGTCTGGTGCTGGGATCTGTCAGCACAGGCTACCCAGAGCCCTGGCCTGGCATGGGAGGTCACGCCAACCAGAACCTCAGAACGCAGCAGCTCAGCTCAGAGAGTCTTACTTGTTCTGCCTTTCAAGAAGATGACTTGAGATAACCATAGGAAGGCTGAGGCCCTGACTTATTGTGAGGTGCTTTTAGGACTGGCCATCACGGAGACACCAGGGCCTCTCCTATGTAGCCAGGAGAGGAGGCCGACTGGGAGGGTTCCACCAAGGTTGCTGATAGAGGCTTAGAAGTTTAATAAAAACCGTTTCATTTTCTCTGGGGGTCCTTATTGGTTATTATCAAATTTATTTCACCCCCAATCTTTGTTCTTTGGCAAAAGCAGTGGAAAGGGATTCAGTAGGTTTAAGAGGAAGAGGTTCTCAGGCCCAGTAAATAATACTCCCTTTGCCCCAATCCAATTACCCAAGGCAGAGAGGTGGCGGGAAGCGGGAGGTGTAGGAAGTAGCTCCCCACACAACCAAGTCTGAAGCCGCTGGTGCAGACATAACAGTCACAGGTTGGTGCTGGGTCTGACAATCCCAGGAAAGAGCATGCATGATGGCATGGAGGGCCAGGGCACCAACCCTGGGTCCTCAGAACTGGTTCTGGGACTGCCACAAAAGTATTGGGAAGTCACTCATGTGTCAGAGTGTCCTAGCGCAGAGCACAAGAACAGAACATAACTGATGAAGACAGTCAGAAACCAGATAGCTGCTGCTTGGGTGCAAACCACTGCCCCTCTTTCGGGATTCCATTTGCCCTTATATTATCTCCTTGTATGTTAAACATAGAAAAAGATGCCTCTTCCTGTCTGCAGGGCCTGTGATTGGCAAGGGAGACAGGTTCTGATTGCTGCCCTCATTTACTGCCTTAGTCTTTGGGAAGTAAACAACCTGTACAACCATACAGAAGGCCCCTACCCCCTGCCAGTAGCCTCATGGCCTGAAATGCCATTATTTCAGTGATACACTGGCTGAACAAAGTCTCCAAAGCCATTAATGTCCTGAGCAATGAAGTAGGAAGTCTCCAGAGAGGAGGGTGGGGGGTGAGAAAAGATGATCTCCTATCACCAGCCAATAGAATGCATTTGTCAGGTCTCAGGCCTCATGGTGCGTGAGCACAGGAACAGACAGTGTGGCTCCTGTCTGGGCTCTTGAGCATTGCTGATTATGGAGCACGGCGCTGGGTGCTCACAGCAAGAGGTACCGGAGGGCATGGTGCCAGCTTTCAGCTTCCTCTGTGCACTGGCAAGGGGACCTGGCTCCAAGCGGCTGCCTCAGGTATGTGCCATGTCTTTGAGAAGGCCCATACATGTCCACATTCCTGCCAAGGCTAAGACACTAACGCTGGCCATCAGTCCTGGAGGGGACCTCCCCACTCGGAACTCAGCTATCACGCTGGGCACTCTGGAAGAGGGGCTTCTGTCCTCTGCTCACATGTCGCCTGTGAGCAGTGCTTACTCTGCTGTTGGAAACCTTTCTTGGGATACCCCTACCTTCAGGGCAGGGCTCAGAGAACAAGGCTTGTCCTTTGTATTCCATCCTTCCCAGATGCTCTCTGGAAGACTTCTGGGCTTCTCCCTGCATCAGTCCCACTTTGAGCGGGGGAGTCTGGATTCTCTGGGACTCTACAGAGTGTGGGTTCTTCCCAATGGACAGTACCCAGATTTTCCTTCCCTTATGAATGTAGCTCAGATGAAGGTAGCATTGGGTCCCCAGTCCAAGGCCTGGCTCTAGACAGCTGAGAAGATACCAGCTATTTGTGGGCCCAGGTCTCTAAGCCTGTGGATGCCTCTGGGCCTTGGGTTCCCTTTGTCTCACTTAAGAAAGGAGTCACCAAGAAGTGACTCACAGGAGAAACAATAAGCCTTTATTGCGACTGCCCTTCTCCTCAACTGTTCAACCTGCTGGTCAGCAGGAGAGTCATGCTGGCAAATTAAAAGTCTCTAAACTTTCTTTATGTCTCCTTGGATACTTGGGGAGCTTTAATGTAGGACTGACTAGCCTAGCTTAGTGACACACCACATTGGGACTGGGGCCAAAGTCACAGGACAGGGAGGATCTAGTTTAGGTACAATGAGGTTGGCATGGATCTGATTGGGGGCTGCTGGGGCTGGTTCTGGGGCCCCCAGGGTTCTTCGGATGACTTCTAAGGTACTCGGCTCTGTGGGATTTTGGAACCCTGCTCACTAACAGCCTCTACATCTAGGTGGCAGGCATGCGTCCTCTCTGGCCCCAGCCCTGCAGAGTCCTGATGGACACATCCTGAGAAGATGGTGGTAGGAAGATATAGTCCTGCCAAGGTGAAGTTCATCTGCTCACGGGTCCTCCTAGACCCTTCTTTAGCTCTTGAGTTCTCTCTGCATGCTAAGAGGCAGTGGGTGGACAAAGGCAGGGAGACTGGACTTGTTCAGTTAACACCTGGGCCCTCAACTTCATTAGTTGCCCCTCTCTTCACTTCAGGAAGCCTTCCCTGCTGGGCCATCAGGTGCCACCTCATGGCTACTCTACATGAGAAATTGCTAGACTTTGCAGACTGGAGATGCCTTTTCAGAAGGTGACTGGTGGTGGGGTGGTGAGAACTTAGGCCCTGAGGGGGGCTAGGGGCTGGAGGCCCTGTAGACCATAAGCTGCTATAATTACGGGGCAAATACTGGATGGAATACACCATCAGGATATGCACCTGAGCGCTCCACAGAGTAGAAACTGCCAACTAGCCTCTGTGCTCTCCTTGGCTCCTCTTAAAGGTCTGCCTTCAGAAACTGGCAATGTAGCAAGCATCCCTTCTCCCCAGTGCATGTTCAAGGGACCCCGTGGTTCTGAAAGGCAAACCCAAAGAACCGACTTACATTGTTTTACCACCCCGGTCATAATAACCCCTCAGGTGCCTCACTCATAGCTGTACTTTCCTAGGGTGTGGTGGCCTCTGTCTTCCTTGGAAATGGGCCCAGGTGGGGTGCTGAGAACGAGGCCAGGTCTGGGCCCCTGCAAGGTTCTAGGGTATGAGGTTTAAATGGAATCAGAGGGGCGTGTGTTGTCCTTGACCGATCAGAGCGGGATTGGAAGGGCTAAGTTGCTAGACTGAAGGTCCAAGATTGAGATGCTTGCTGGACCCTGCCCTGGAGTCTAGGTCGGAGGTAGTGGGAAGTAGATGTGGACCTTGCCCTCTGAAATGCCCTGTCTAGGGCTACTATCTGCCTGGACTCCCAGGCTCCTCCTGGGGAAAGAGCTCCTTCCCTTCATCACTCTATCTGATTGTCTGCTAGGTTAGGTTTTGGCAATTTCTTGCTCCGTTTCTTTAATCCCTGATCCTTTTCAAGCGCAGAAGGCAGAGGAAAAAGTAGAAGGCCCGAGGTGGGAGGTTGGGCATAGAGGTGTGTGTGTGGGGGGGTATTCAAAAAGTATGAAGCCTAAAGCACCGAAGTTTGATGTGCTGTGAGGACGGCAAGGGCTCTAGGGAATGCAGATGGGAGCTATGCGGCCATGACCAGAGCGGCATCCACCTCCCCTCCCTGAGGTTTCTGACATCTGTGCAAAAGGACTGCATATCTATGAGAGTGGGCAGCAGCCATTGTTATCAGCCAAGACAAAGTTCTGGGGGTCAGAGCAAAAGCCGGGCTTGTGGGGAGGAGATATTTAGGATTCCCTCATTTAGCAAGTTTCCAGATGCAGGTTGAGGCAGGGGAGAACATGCCAGACAGAGACAGAGTTGGGGCACGTGTGGAGGGGAAAGGCCTCAAAATGGCACCCTTCCCCTGGCATCTTGACTCTGAAAGGGAAGAGGCAAGTGGCACAGGAAGCCAGTGGGCCTTCCTGGCATCCGGCCTTCCTGTTGGTGAGGATGAAGTGGTGTGGGAGGGATGGTGGCACTCAGGACAGTGCGGCGCGGGAAAATGGAGTTCTAGTGAAGTCTGTGGCTTCTTAGAGGAAATTTCTACAGTGAAGCTCAAATCATGGCGGTAATTAGGCCACTTATTTTGCAAAAGTCCAAATTAAATGGAAAATTTGGTGCTAATGAAAATGTTCCATTTTCCCCCTTTTATTAAATCTTACTCTGTGCCTTCCGAGAGTTTGGGAATAGCTAACTCCTGACGGCTTTCTCACAGCCAGTTCATATCCTCTGATTGTGGAGTTGCTGAGACAGAACGCACGCTCAGGGCCTCCAGTTACTGACTCAATTGAAAAATGTCCTTCATAAGGCTGCTGCATTAACCCACCCCAGCCACCCACTGTTTCCCCCACATCTCATCTCTTCCGGCCTTTCTAGTCCGAACCATCCCCAGCATGGGCCCCTGCGAGTCCAGACTCTGGTGGAAGGAAAGGCAGATACCCTATGAAGGTGGGTTTTTGGTCTACCCCTTCTTCAAAGAACACAAACTACCAGGTCAGCTGCCGTCTCCTGGTGACAGACTTGGGAAGACTGAAACCTCACACTTGAACAACACCCTAATCAGTGAAGGACCTTACATAGCTAACAGACTCATTGTGGTCATCTGGAATTTGGTTCATTGTCTGTAAATTGAGGCGATTTCTACCTATCTCCTAGAGTGTTAGGCAGGTGAAGAGACAGTATTGCAGATGCCAGTTGCAATGACCTGGTGGATCTCTCATTAAAGTGTGGGTTCTGACACTCCAGCCTCTCAGGATGTTCTCTGGAAGTCTAGATGAGAATAGCTCAGAAAATTCCACCATGCTGGTGTAGATGTCAGGGGAGGAGCCACCTAGTTGTCCTGGCCAATAGGATGCCTGGCTTTAGAAGCCTAAATATTGGAAATGAGAGGATCATGGTGTGTGTGTGTGTGTGTGTGTGTGTGTGTGTGTGTGTGTGTGTGTGTGTTAAGAAAGTCATTCCATATATGCAGACAAAAAAATAGAAATAGTTGCAGAGACACTGCTATTGTTTGGAAGTGATGCCAAAGGTCTATGTGTTAAACTGGTCACCAGTCTCTGGCACTATTGAGAACTGGTAAAACCTTTAAGAGGTGAGACCTAATAGAAGGAAGTGTGCCCTTAAAGTGAATTTTTGGATCTTTTCACCCCTCATTCACTAGCTCAACCCTAACCTCCTTCAGTGAGTCTGACAAGACCATGGTAATAAGGTCCCACAACACCTACAGTTTGACACACATCACATGTAACACCTGCCTTTTAATTCTACTCTCAATTATGTATTCATAAAGATTCGATAGTAACCTAGTGTATATCTAAGGCTAGATGTCTGAGATTCTGGGATCTGGGATCAGATGTTACTTTCTAATCTTGATATGGCTATGCATATGATAACTTTGTTAAATTCTGTGTGTTAGGTACACAGTGCTCTGCATCTGTGGGCTCTGTATTCACCGACTCAACCACACTTTAATTACTATTTTTATTTTGTGGTTATCAATGCTGAGAATTCCACTTTGCTCAAATGCATGCTGCAAAATGGCAGAAATATGTTTCCAATCATTTTAGGAATTGTTGGGAATTCTAATCTCAAGTTAAAAATAATTTAACATTTTTTAAAAACTGAAGTTCAAGCCAGCAGTTCAAATGGCAATTTTTTAAAAAATCAAACATTCTAACACAATACAATTTACACACAATACAATTAACACAATACACACGAATTTAGTATTTATGACTGGGGAACCATGGTGGGAAACCAAGGTTTTGTTTTCAGTAATCAAACCATCGTGTTTCTGTCAGAGCAGGAAATTTTATATGTGCAGTAAGAGCTCAGTTCGTAACATACAAGAGACTTGCATCTGAGCTGAGGAGCTGTAGTCGTTGGTATGTGTGGTGTGATGGGATGTGTGTGCAAAGAACACATGTGTGTGTTCAGAACCAAGGTTGTGGTGAAGTTGCAAAAACAACATAGGTGAGAACTCCCAGAA
Source organism: Myodes glareolus (assembly GCF_982192425.1). NCBI lineage: Eukaryota > Metazoa > Chordata > Mammalia > Rodentia > Cricetidae > Myodes > Myodes glareolus. The sequence continues at coordinate 95,546,647 of NC_142032.1, forward strand.
ATCCTTTGGGTTCATTATGTGGCTATTTTTCGATCAAATTTTGGTCATTCTGCATTCAAATACCTTTCGCTGTTTCCAATTTTTTTTTTCGTGATTCTATGGAATCTCAAGTCAGTAACAAAAGCTAGGCCCCAAACAATGCAATATAAAAATTATTTACATAGCATTTATACTGCATTAGGTAGCATGCGTAATCCAAATGTGATTTAAAAGGTACACTGAGATGTACATGAGCTATACGCAAATGCATGCTACCCCCATTTTAAACAAGGGATTGGAGTGTGTGAGGACAGTTCTGGAATCAGACCCTCTGAGATGTCAAGCGATTACCATATGTGCTTTTGTTCACATTGATGCTTTACTACAACAAGGAAAGAAAGTGCAGCTAAAAAGAGAAGGGTTTTTGATCTACTTTTTACATTGTTTTATAATTTTATTACATCAGAGTCACAGGATGTGTCATTAATTACAGAAAAGTGTTAGTATCTGCTCAGACTTCCTTTGTGAGCCAATGCATAGCTCACTTAGAGATGTCCCACTTGCACTTACATGGAAAGGGTAGAGTCTCACATGTGCACGTTAAACTCATGGTGATTGGGTGGTTCTATCAGTTACACTCAACTCCACAGAGTTTATTAATTTCTTGTCTGCTTCTTTCACTCCTAAAAGAGGGGTGTTATCTCACCTTCTGGTTTTTCCTGCAATGCCTGACATTTTCTTTGTGTTTTCTTCAGTGTGCTTTGTTGTTTCCCCTCAAAGCCCTGTCTTTTTAAAAGCTATGTATCCAGAGCCTGCAGGTTCAGTGTTACTGCGGGTTGCTATAGGGTTGTGCATCTGGTCAATAGTTACTTTCTTTAAATACTGATTTTTTTAACTTAAAAATCTCCTTTGCCTATTATTTAATATTACTATGTCTCATTTCTTTGGGTGAGTACTTACATTTTTCTCTCTTTTGATCTTCACGCTTTCTGTATAATTACATTTTAGCTATTATGCCTCTTATAAAAAAAGGTATAACTGGGTTTTTTTAATCACGTCTGAGAATGTTTCCGAATGAGGAGCTTTAATCTATTTAAATTTATTGGGAAGACTGATAAACCTTGACTTTTTATACAATATCTTAAAAATTTACCAATTATTTTTCTTGGCCACATCTCTTTTTCTGCATTCAGCTAGGTTTATTGAGTTCTTTTTATTGCTCTTTTATTCTTTTCACTGGTTTAGATGTCAAATGTTTCATTAAACATCTGAGTGTAATCAATATTTTGCCCACCTTCTAACATACAAATGCCTTTAAGTGTTTTTGTTTGTTTTACCTCCAATGTCTTCTACCTTTTTGTCATGGTTATGGAAAATTCTAGTTCTGTGTTTTTCTAGCTCTTTTGTAAACCTGGTTTTGAATTTTTGAGTCAGTGATTATTTTGATTAACTAGACCTACTTTCTAATTTATTAATTTATTATCCTTTCCTTTCAGTTTCAATTTCCTTTTTATTAGTTTAATCTACCCTTAGCTATTAGCTCAGAGAGAGCCTTGAGTGGCAAGCAAACGCTCTGAATTTTGGAGATATGTTTGTTTGGTCTTTACTCTGAAGGAACTACCAGTTGTCCATTGTTTTCCTTTGGTGCTCGGTGGATAATCTTCCATTGTCTCCTGGAATCAATTTTCCTTCTGAAAAGTCTGCAGCTAGTTGATTATTGTCTTTTTTTCTTTTTAAAGTCATTCTTCTGCTCTAGCTGCCTTTCTCTTTCATGTTCTGAAGTTTCCTCATAGGTGTAGATTTATTTACCTACCTCAAGATTTAAGAGGGCTGATGAATTTGAGGATTTTGTTTTCTTTAGTTCTGGAAAATTCCTAGGTATATTCTATTCCTTTCTCGTTTTTTTTTCTCCTCTTTGCTTCTCACACCACTTCAGGACTATTTGAACCATCTTATTTCTAATGATTCTCTTCCTGTATCGTGTTTCCTTGTGTGGTTTGTGCCAAAGTGTGGAACTCATTTTTAGCAGGACTGAATGCCTGTTGGAGTCTTGTGTGCCATAATTATCAAAATACCCCTTTTAGAAGTTAATGGCTGCTGTGGCCGTGTCCCCTGGACCCATTCTCACTCCCCCGTCTTGCGAATTCTGTGCCACACATAGAATATAAGTTTAGATTTCATGGCTGCTTCAGCCCCTTCTTACGTTTCTAGGTTTTGTGGGCTCTTCTTCACTCTATTCGGGGCCCTGAGCACAGGATATACTTTGTTGAGCTCTCTGAGCTTATGAATTTCACTTTTCTGTTCAGTTCTCATACAGATGGCAGCCTTCAGTGCTCCCAGTCATATAAAGGGGTTTGTTAGAGCTCTTTGTGTATAGGCAAAGAGCTGAGTCTCCTGTTCCTCCATGACATTAAAGACCAAGCCACCAGTTCCTGGGACCTGTGTTTGTATTGGAACTCCCTCCCTCGTTCACCACAGCCACCTCCACCCAGCAGTATAAGCTCTCTGCTTACAGTGCCAGGGGTTTCCTCTTCTCTTGTTTGCTTTTCTTCAGTGAAGTGTTGTCTTGAACATTCCCATTCACTTCAACAGTTTTTTTTTTCAAAACAAAGAAATTAGTATCTTTAAAATTAGTTGGATTTTTAAAAGTGTGTAAAGTATAAGTTTTATTGTGACTTTCATAAGCAATCCCTAATTGTGCTTAGCATGTTTAAGTAGCTTCCGTGGTCCTCCGTGGTTGCCATATCCCATTGACTCTCCTTTCATGCTCACCTTTATTCTTCTCTGAAGAGGACCTTCACTGTATTGAAGCGCAATGGAGTCCCATTAGCTTAGCCTTTGCGCATCTGTACAGGACTTCGCTGTTACCTCCACTGTAGATAATAGACTATCAGGCATACAACTCAAGATCAGTTCTTTTTCCTCAATACGTGAAGATATTATTTCAAATTATTCTGGCATCAATTGTTGAGAAGGATTTTGTTATCAGTATAGCTTGTATTTTCGCTGAGCTATGTCTCTTTTTTCTAATAGCTTTTGGAATAATCTTTTCAAATGATCTTGATGTTCTGAAGTGATGTGATCCTGTTTCTAGAGGAGAATTCTAGTTTTATTTCTAACCAGACATGTTTTCCCATAAGAAAACTCAGACCTTCCATTTTAACATTTCCATTGCAAATAATTCTTGACCATAGTGCGTTACGTGTTCTTTCATTCTTATTTTATTCTCTTCACCCTGCCCCCACCCCAAATCTGAGAGCTCAAACCTTGTGCATGTTAGTACTCTAACCACTGTACCATATCCCCAGACATTTCAACTGACTTTTACTTTGACACTAGAACTCATAAGTTTCTCCAGCTGACCTTAGATTTGCTGTATATCCTGAAAAGGCCTTGAACACGGAATCTTCTGCCTCAGCTTCCCACACAGCTGGGTTATAGGCCTCCGCTCCCTCTTAGGTAACTTTTATTAGATGCATGCTATAGTTCATCAGAGCAACCTGTATATTTCTCAGTTGTTGATAAATATGTGGTACATGGTCTCTGTGTGTAATATTGTATAAACATATTACACCTACATTTCTCCTTGATATGTAACTTAATGAATTTCTCCAAAAGTTGTTAGTGACTCAGTTCCATTTCTCTAAGCATGCTCAGAGTGCCCAGTCTGGAGATGCTTCTTCTACTGAGCATCTGAGCTCAATGGCTATTATCTTTTGTTGCACATTTTTAAGTTGACTTTTTAAAATATCTGCTTTTTGTTTATGCCTTGATTTATTTTGTAATCTTTAAATTTTCCTTTTGAGGAAATATTATTAGCCTTATGTCTTTAACCTTGTAGACATACATAAAATATCTGTCCAACTTGCCTGTCAAAGTATTTGTATTTAGAATGGGTTGGTTTTGAGTGCTTTTTCTTTGTAATGATCTCTTTCTAGTATATTGGAATATTTATTTTCAAACATGTTGTCAAGGGGGCTTATTCCTCCATTCCCTTTTCTATCCTTGTTTGTTTCTTCCTCCTCTCCTCCTCTCTCCCCTCTGTTTTCTGCCGTGTCTGTGTAGCTCAGTCCACGTGTATTGGTTACTTTTTTATTGCCATGATCAAATACCATGACCAAAAGTAACTGAAGGGGAAAGAGTTTATCTTGGCTCACAGAGGACAGGAATCCACAGTGGCAGGGAACGTATGCCATGCAGGTAGGAACAGAAAGATCACACCTCATTCACACACAGGAAACAGAGAGAGGGCACAGGAAGTAGGGCCAGACTATAACCCTTGAACACCCATCCCCACTGACACCCTTCCTCTAACACGGCTGAATCTCCTAAAGGTTCCGTAACCTCCCCAAACTGCTCCATCTGGAAACCAAGTGTTTAAATACTTGAACCTGTGGGGCTATTTCTCACTCAAACCACACCACCATGTCACCGTAACTCACAGTCCCTTCCTGTGGTCATGGCAGAATGTGCCACCACAAGTCACAGAGACGGGAGGCAGCTGGCTTTCATGCCATAAAGCAGCAATGCGCCCCTCCCAGCCTTCAGATGCACGCCAGTCCCTTTAACTGCCTATGCTGAGCCATTAGCTGCATACACCCACACCCAGAACCATGTAAAACTACGACTCGGTCTCTGAGATTCGCGGTTTTAGGTTTCTATTCTGCTCCTTGTTCGTGGAGGTGTTGATCTTACTGTTGAAACTGCCTATGGACATTGAAGTTTCTCTTGATACACTGTGGCTCACGGTTTCTCACACAGGAACAGTGTAGGCAATGGGAATAGGAGCCAACAGTTCTCGAGCTGACATTGCTCCCTCCTCCAGCCAGAAGCCCTGGCTGAGGGTGTGAAGGGCTCCGCAGGGCAATCCCCAGCTCACTTACAGCACACGCATGCCCTGTAGTGAAGGTGCAGCCTGGGCGTCCAGGCTGAGAGCCACCTTACTGCAACAGGGGGAGTTTCCAGGGTAAAGCAGGAACAGTGTATCCTAGAAAGGAGAGGGGATCACATGCCGAGCTGAACACAGGAGTGGCTGCCACTGCCTCAAGGGGAGCCAGGAGTCCTGTGATCTCTAGCACCTGGGAGACATTCCTACCACTGTGTTTTCATTCCCATGGTGTCCAGCAGGGTGCTGGGGGCAAAGAGCCCTGATGAATCAATGGGGAAACACATATTTTTTATGTATGTGTGTGCATGTTCCTATGGAAATGCATGTGGAGGCCAAAGGTCAGTCTCTGGTGTCACTTCTAAGGCACCATCTGCTAGTGCTGACCTGGGCATCACCAGTCTAGGCTAGCTGGCCAGTAAGCCCTAGGATCTACCTGTCTCCACCTCTGTAGCACTAATATTCCAAGCAGGAGTTACTACACTTCGCTTTTAACATATGGGTTCTGGGGGTTGAACTTGGGTCTTTGTGTTTATATGGAAAGCACTTTCCTGACTGAGCCATTTCCCAGCCCCAGACATAAGACAAACTATCAGGGCCCCATACAGCCAACCTGACATACTCCCTTCCCCCACGCTCTACCCCAAAGATGACAGCGGAACAGCGCAAGGCAGTGAACTTGGCCAGATCGTTTCCAAGACTGAGCTATCTCATCACCGGTCTCCTAGCTCAAGATCCAAGTCTGCGGGAAGGAAGCCTATATGTCCAGAGCGAGGCAGTGAAGAGCCGACACTGAGATGCAGGCTGGGGTGCTAACTTGTCTTCACGGTAGAGATGGACTTTCGCCAAGCTTCACTTTGAACAACCGTCTTAGGATCGTGGTAGGGTCTCAGGGGAGAAGACATGAAGCCCGTGGACCTTGACTCACTGAGGCTCTCAGTGATGTGGAGGCTGGTGGGTTCCCAAGCAGGGCTCTTGGGCCAGCTTCTACTTTGTCTCCCTAGGCCCCTGTTTAGAGACCTACTCAGAACTGTCACTGCCACAGTTCCCATTTAATGGCATCTTTCATTTCATTTAGAGCTTGATTTGTTTACAAACTAATAAATATGATTTATAAAATGTGCCCATGGTTTGCTAATTACTGCACATATGGCGTTTTCATTTTGTAAAAATGGCATTTGCATTCTTTGTAGATTATGACTTTTGTCCCCAGTGCTAATTAGTCTGATCAGGCAGATAACTTCCCTGATGCTAGAACGAGAGGCCGAAGGCTGGGGCACTGAGGACCCAGGGGCTGCGGGGGGAGTACAATTGGCCTTTCAGGCAGGAGTCATGGAGGCCCAGGATTTTGTGGAGGACCTGGGAATGTCAAGCAGCCTGTTCTGTGTCCTTCCCCAAATCCAATTAAGCACAGTTCATTAGCACAAATTTCTTAATCAGCCCTAATCTTCCCATTGACTGCACAGTTTCTGGATTGTTACAGAGCAGGGTCAGCCTGTGGGGACCAAGAGGCTGTAGGAATTTTGGGAGAGGAGAGACAGGAAGAGGCCTGAGCTCTTCCCAGGGAGCTGGTGAGGACATTCAGTGCCAGGCTTGTCCACAAACTAAAGCAAAGGGAGTCATCGGGCCTAGGAGCCAGCTTACGAGTCTCAGAGAGGCAATCCTTCAGGCCTAACCCACCGTCTACCACTGGCCCAAGGGCAGTCCTGGAGTTTATTATGTAGTAGTAGTAGAAACCATGACTTTGCTTGCCCCCCAAGCCACATAGAGCAATTTGTATCTGCTTTATTATACCTAAGGGACACAGCAGCCCTGACTTGGGATTCGGTATGGCCAAATGTGCCTTGCAGTTGAATTCTAAGTAGCATCTTGATGTATGTTCCATGGTGAAATTTCAAGGAGGATGGAGCAGAATCAGGACCTATGAGCTTGAGACATGGCCAACCAAATGTTTTCTACTGATTTTGAGACCACATAGCAGAGGCAGGCTTTGGCCCCAAAGCGATGGGTTGAAAGAACTTGGTCCCACATTGTTGGACATTCTTCCTCCTCAGTAATCCGCTCTCCTTCCCTCATCTTCCTCCCCTCTTCCCTCCCCTCTTCCTTTCTTTCACGGCTGGCTCCTTTCTACATGCCTAGTCTCAGGACACCTAATTCCTAGCGGCGGAGGTGACATATCTGTGTTCCCATAACTCCCTGAACTTCTTCTGTCATAACACTTAACACGCTGGATCGCAATGGCAATTTTTCTGCCTGTCTTCTCGGGCCCACGAGCCAGCTAAAGGCAGAGCTGTGGCTGCCTGGAGCTCTAACTGGTGTAGCTGCATTTTCTGAATAGAAGAAGGGCTGGATGTGTGGAAGGGCAGATCTCTGAAGGCCTCCAAACAATCTCCTTCTCCTTCCCCCCCCCAGGGCCTCAAAAAGATCAGTGTAGAGGACTGATGGTGATGCAGTTGGATCTTCAACATCCCCAAAGGCCATGTGTGAAAGGTGTGGTCACCAGCCTGTGGCACCAGTGGGAGGATTTAGAACCTTTGAAAGATGGAGCCTCGTGGGAGGAAGTTAGCTCATTAAAGGTGTGCCCTTGAAGGGGAGATTGATACTCTGTCCAATTCACACTTCTCTCTCCTTCCTCTCCCATCTCTTCCTCTTCTCTCTCCCTCTCCCTCTCCCCTCCCTCTTCCCTCCCTCTCCCCTTTCCTCTCCCCTTCCCTGTCCCCCTCCCTCTCTCCCTCCATCTCCCGTCTCTCCCTCTCCCCCTCCTTCTCCTCCTCCCTCTCCCCTCCCTCTCCCTCTCCACAGGCTTTGACCCACTACACAATCTCATAATGATGTTGGGCTTCACCCAGCTCCCAACCCACAGAGCCAACCAACCACTGGCTGGAAATGCAAATCAAAGGGCGGCTTTAACTTGTCTTGTCCTAAGTGTTGACACAGCAAGGGAAGCTAACTAGCACAGACCAGGTGGAACCAGGGCCTCAGCATTCCCTTGGGTCCTGCTTTTGTCCCTTTAAGCACATTGCAGCAGGAGGTACTAAGTTCCCAGGATCACCTGGGCATGGGCTGGCCTGCCTCATGGAGTCAGGAACCAGCCTGGGCAATTCTAGAGGAGGGCCCTGACCTTGGAAGGTGAAGATCTCAGGTCCAGTCCTGATTGACCCCAGAATGGTCAGTTTCCCTGTCTGAGCTTGGATTTTCTTCTTTAAACAATAGGGATCAAACAGTGGTTCAGGCTTTCTTCTTAGATAATATTATAGCTAAGAAAGTAAACTTAGGCAGCATGGGACTGGTTAGTGAGTGGGGTGGGGTGTGTGTGTGTGTGTGTGTGTGTGTGTGCACGTGCACATATATGTGTATATGTGCTTGTCTATGTGTATGCATGTATATGTATGTATGCATATCTATGTGTGTACATGTGTGTATATGTAAATATATACATGTGTGTTTATTATATGTGTGAAAGGGTATATAAGTATGTGTATGTATATAGGCATGTACATATATATACATGTGTGTGCATATTGCATACATATTTATATGTGCATGATGTGTCTCTGTGGATGTGTGTACATGGGTTGTATATGTGTATGTGTGTATATGTATTTGCATGTGTATGCATGCATATATGTAGGTATGTGTGTGTATCTGCATATTCATGTGCATGTCTATATGTATGATTTGATATATGTCTGTATATATGTATGTATATATATTGTGTGTATGCATATGTGTGTGTGTGTTTGTGCATGTGTATATGTATAACTGTATACATGTGTGTGTACTCATATCTGAGTATGCAGGAAAGGAACAAATGTCTAGGAGCCTAGGCAAGGTGATGATTCTTCCAGCTGTCAGGTCAGGTGAGTTCTCAACACTCGGCAGGGTGGGCCTGAGGACCTGCTCCATCTTCCAGAGCCTGGCTTGAGGGAGGGGCCATAAGAGGATTGCTGTGGCCGTCCATTTGAATTTCATAACCCTCATCTCAGCTCAGGGATATGATTCTTTCTTTTTCTTCAAAAAACCTAATGCATTCTGCTTTAAAATTGTTTTGAAGTAATAAAGCGATTTTCACAGGCATCAGGCGAGTCTCTGCACAGACTTCATTGGTGCCAAAAGCCAGAGAGTGGGATTTCCCTCCCCTAATGGCACCTTTGAAGTGAGACAAAGCAGAATCCCGCAACAATCCTTTCAAGGGACCTGCAGAGGTCTGGAGAGAGAACCTCCAAACCCTTCTCATGGCTCAGAGTCTCGTTTTGGCTAGATGCACCCCACAGCTTCACAAATCTCCTTCTGACCCACTGGGTAACCCTAGCCTCAGATGGTAATAGTGACCAGAGTTGCGACTTACTCCAACTTGGGGACCAGACTGGTTGAGGCATACACCCCTGCCCGGTCCAGAGAGCAGAAGAAAAAGCCACAAGCAGCTTCCAGGAGACCCACTTCCCTGCGCCCTTCCCAGCTCCTAGAATTTTCCCAGAGACACCAAAAATGCATCTCCAATGGTGTGAAACATGTTGTTCGTGAGTCCATACTGGCCTTCTCTTTAGGGCATGCTGAATGGGGGAGGGGACAGCACACACTTTTGCGCAAGCTCCTATTTATTGCCTATACGCCCTGCTTATCACACCACTTATATGCATGGGTGTCACGTAACATCCCCCCATGCACACGTACACATGCAGATTGCACACACAGCCTAACCACTATACGGCCACATGCTCTCATAAAGGTAAATAAATCTCTTACAATATGCTTGTTTGGCCGTATTTAAAAAAAAAAAGAAAGAAAGAAAGAAAGAAAGAAAGTCTTGCTTTACAGCCCCTGGAGAAGGCAACATGATGTGCCCAACAGTGGGTGAAGAGGGAGTGGATGGTGATAGGCCTTATTTCAGGAGCTCAGACACACAGCTCTGAGGTGACCTCTGCTGGCACCTCACCTGTGGGACATGGGCCACCTGTCACTGTGGGGTTGGGCGCAGCTTGGGCCTTTGAAGCAGAAAGATTCCGCTGCGGTTTGCATGCTGGGTGTCCCAGCAGAGCTGTGTATTAAAGTTCTGGTCCCCAGATGGTGCTATTGGGAAGTGCTGGAGTTCTGGAGAGGCAGGGCTGGTGGGGGTATTTAGGTCAGTGGAGGCATGTCCCAAAAGGAATGTGAGCCCTCTCCTGTTCCTCCGTTTCCTTTCTCAGTCCCACAGAGGGCAGTTCTGATCTCTGATATGTTCTCAACAGAGGTGCTGCCTCACTAGAAGCTCACCTGTCAATCATGGACTGGAATAGGGAAACTGTGAGCCAAAGCAAACCTCTTCTTTCTTTAAGTTGATGAGCTTAGGTGTTTTGTCGTAATAATGAGAAGCTGACTAACACAGACTGCCTCCCCAGAGAAGTCCTGAGAGAGTGTGTCTTGGATCACTTCCCAAGCCTTAGGGACAGCTATGTGGCACAGAAAGAACGGGGCCTGGGCGTATGTCTGCAGCCGCCGTTTTAGGGTATCTGCCCTTGCAAATGACTTCATTTCACCCCCGTAAGATGGGGAGTGACATGCCTGTCTGCTTCCAAGGATGCTGAGAATCAATGGGAGTGACAGTGTTTCCAGGCTGCATACTCAGGGCTTTATCGCTGTGCTCTCTGCCTCCAGAGCCGGCCTTCCTGGAGGAGACAATGCAATGCTTTCAAATATGGAGCACAGTCCCCAAAGTGTGCCCTCCCCCTCTCTAGTATTTCTGCCGTGGGTTGTCAAAAATGGTAATCTTCTCTCAGGCCTGAAATTATGAGCCTGCTTTATTGGTCAAAGGCCATAATAATTTGAGCTCTTATTTTATAAACTCATTTCTGCACAGTGATATCCTGATAGGAGCAGGAATAATAAATCACAAACATGTCCCCCAAGATTGCATTGTAAATGTCAAACTAGACAGGAAATTGTAATTAAAGAAAGGAAATTGCTACAAAGAAGCACTTGATTTTAAAATGAGCCAAGCATAGAATTTTCTAAGCATTTAATTATAGTCCAATTTCAACTGACTTGGCTTTTGCAGTCATATTTCTTATTATAACTCTTCCACATAATAACCAAACCTCCGTGCTCACATGGGTCCGGCCTGTCAGAGGGTAGGGACACCACATAAGTACAGGGATTAGGGACTTTATAGGGATGATAATCACAGTAGAGTCTGGGGTGATGGACACAGGGTGCCAGGTTTTAAATCAACCACGGTCTGATTTCCAGCAGGTGGGGGACACCTTATACCTCTGTGGAAGCAGATTTGCCTTGACTTCAGCTCAGGGAGAGATTTGCCCAGGTCCTTGCCTCTGTCAGGAGGGACTGAGTCAGGCTTTCTGCTCTGCTCCTCAACCATGTGACAGGGAGGACCCAGCTGGTCCTCACTTGCTAGCCACACCCTCCCTGCAGGAGCTTTCTCTGGGCACCATAGAAGCTCTGCACCTGGCCCCCAGCTGTCAGAAAGTTAGTTTCAGCAGCTCTGCAGGAAGGAAACAGTGGTCAAGTGTACCCAACATGGTGCCAGATGGGTTGAGTTCAGGTCCTGCCTCACCACTGACCATAAGTGAGTCACTATACAACCTTAGGAGCCCCCATTTGTTAATGCACGCAGTGGGGAAACTGATAATCCTGCACCTGGTGCCTGGCTAACATTCATAAAAAGACGTTGTTGCCATTGTTATAATTGCCTGAGTGTGTTCTGCCTGAAGAGGAAGATGGCAGAACTTACAGACTCTTGGTCATGCAGGTGGCCCAGTGAGATGAGGTTAGACCAGTTGGAGATGCCAGAGTTCTAAGGAGCAGAGATGATGGTCAGGCACGCTTTGTTACTAGCCCACATGACAAAGAGAGGGTAGACCTCATCAAGAAGTCTTTGTTGGCCCAAGAATGAGTCCCACCAGGCCTTCTTGTCTTTCCTTCAAACACAGAAGGCCCAGAAACTGGGTTGACTGGCTGTGGGCAGACAGGTGGCTAAACTCTGTCACTAGTGGGTAAGAGCTGAGAGAATTTTGATACTGTCTTCACAGAGTCACCCAGATAGAGCCTCAGCACTATCTAAATCTGTCTTGTGTTCATTTTGAACTGTATAATCGCTGTGTGATTCTACTAACACTGACCATAACTAAACGTCTTCCCTTTCAACTGGGCAGTGTACAAGCTCCACAAGTGAAGGCAATGAACCCAGATCTAAACTGATAGGAGGGGTCACACTGGTAAGGGTGCAGAACCATTTGAAGATGAGGACTTGAAGAGCTCACGGTCCCAGGGGTGGAGGTAGAAACCAAAGGAACAAAGGCCCTTGCAAAAATGTGTCTGGATACTCTACCTGCAAACATTTGCTGTAGGGAGCTTGTCTCTTAAGTCTGTGTCCCCCAAAGAACAAACAAACATTCATTCATTCATTATTCATCATTCGGAAAATGATAACTGTGACAACTGTGTACCAGGCAGTATGATTACCTCAGAGAACAGAGCAGACACCCTGGCCTTCCTGAAGTTTCCATCTCTCCAGGAAGGGAAAAATAAATACTACAAACAAACTATGTGCAAGAAAACAAAGTGTGTGCCTACAAACAATTAAACAAATCAACTAAATAATATGTCAGAAGGTGTAAGCGCAGCCACAGGAGGGAGGAGAAAGGAAGCTAAGGGTAGGAATCTCAATTTTAAGCAGAGCAGTCAGGAACCTTGTGGTGGCCAATCCTGGTACACCCAGGAAGAGGAAACCTCAACTGAAGAACTTCTTCCAATAGACTGGCCCTTGGGCAAGTCTGTGGTGCATTTTCTTGGTTGCTAATTGATGTATGAGGGTCCAGTCCACTGTGGGTGGTGCAATCTCTAGGTAGGTGGTCCTAGGCTGTATAAGAAAGATAGCTGAGCAAGCCAGTAAGCAGCACTCCTCCACAGTTCTGCTTCAGTTCCTGCCTCCAGGTTCCTGCCTTGAGCTCCTAGCCTGGCTTCCCTTCATGAGGGACATTAACCTGTAAGATGAAATGAACCCTTTCCTCCCTAAGTTGCTTTTGGTCATGGTGTTTATCACAGCAGCAGGAATAAAAGAAGAACCAAACTCTTGGGGAGCACAATATTTGGTACAAGATGTAAAAGGGTAAAAGAGACCAGCAAACAAACTTTCTTGAGAAGAGCATTCTGGGCAGGTCTTGAGGTCAACCCTATTCAAAGAACAGTCAGCAAACCCCTGTGGAGTGAGGTGGGGTAGGCAGTAGGAAGTAGGCAGAGCAATAATGGAGATAAGATTGAATGGGCCTTGATTGTAAAGGCTCAAATACACTCTGAACCTTTCCAACTACATGGCTGAGGAAAAACTGAATGGGACTAAGGTGGCAGTGAACTGGTTTGAATCCTGTATCATCCACCTAGTAGCTGTGTGACTTCAGAAACTATCTTAGCTACTCTGAGCTTCAGAGTTGGGATATACCCTAGAGCTTCTAAAGATTTGTAACAAGGATTAAATGAGTAAACAAAACCTCAGGTGGCAGGTACCGTGTCAACATTTGCCACCACTATTCTAGAAGGGAGGAAGAAAGGTCAATGTCTAGTCACATGTTCTTCCAGTCTGGCTCGAGGATAGGGTAGAGGAACAAGAGAGAGGTCTGTGCAGTGTTCAGGGCACAGGTGGAAGTAGCCTGAATTGACAGTGAGAAGGAGCGCGGGATAGAGAACTGGAGGGTTGAGTGGAATGTATGAGGTGGGGTTGGCAACAGTCAGGTGTGGGAGTCAGGGAGGCAGAGAAATCAGTTTGGGCAACTCCACCTCATCTGCATGATTCTGAAGTGTCTTTCTCAACACTGTTTCTACCAGGGCCTCAGCACATCATTCCACACTAGTGATTTTTTAGAGGGAGCAGGTGTGCTTTGCCCAGCTCACAGTGCGCTCTGATAGGGTGCGGAAAGGCTCTGGCTCCTAGATGACATCTAGAAGCCAAGTCCCTTCCTCCTCCTGATCTCTAGTGAGCCATCTCTCACTAGCCCATTGCTGTCCTTTGTTTCATTGGTGTGAGATATTTGCACACTGTGTGACGATATATTGCTGAGATTGGCTTAATAAAGAGCTGAATGACCAATAGCTAAGCAAGAGATGTAGGTGGGACTTTCACACAGAGAGAGAGGAAATAGGAGGAAAACTCTAGGTGTGTGAGAGAGATGTGAGGAAACACAGAGGAAGCTGACTGGTCAATATGCAACAGAATGTAGGTTAATAGAAATGGGTTAATTTAAGTTATAAGAGCTAGATATGGACAAGACTAAGCTATAGGCCAAACTTTTATGATTCATAAGAAGCTTTCATATTGTTATTTGGGGCTGGTGGCAGAAAAGAAAGTTTGTCTATATATGGCACCCAACATGGGGCCACACAGAACCACATAAGCCTGAAAAAGCTTTAAAGAAAAGTCCTGAACAAGCAGCTTCCTGGTGACCATGGTCTCTCTATCTCTCCAGTAGGCTTGATCACAGAGGCACAGTTCTTTTAAAAGGGTAAAAATATTGCCCTCCAGTGTACACACATTCCCAGAGCTGGGGCAGGTAAGTGCAGCTCCCAGGTCAGTACTCACAGGCATGAGGCTAGGCTCTCACAGAACTGAGGGGGCAGAGACAGTTGCCAGTGTGCTAAATGCTAAGTGGAGTCACACAGCGCTAGCCTGCCAGCTTAAGATTTGGCTCATGCAGTTAGAGGAGGCTGCAGACATGCAGAGAGTCAGATCCAGATCAAGAAAACCTCTGAATAGATACAATATACTTAAAAATGTGCTTAGTTGTTGAAGAAAGAAGAGAAAATTGATATAAAGAGTCATAAAAAATATAAATAGTTTAAAATTAATAAAGTCTTTAAAGAGAGTAAAGTAATATTAAAAATTAGCCGTGTAAGAATGGGAAATACACAGGGCATCTGGATCTTATATGGTGTATTGTTGACTTTGAATTTATGAATGCTGATGAGTAAATGGAAGCTTCCAAGAGACATTGGATTATGGAAGGGACTGCTGAATTAAGCTAGCCTATATACTTTAGAAATGTCTTGACTTCAAAATAATGGGAAATGGGTTGTGTTGGGGGAGGGATTATGTCTTTGCTTCTATAGGAAACAAAACCTTATGTTTCTTTTCAAAATTAATAAAGATCAGATTTTATTGGGGGAGACCTCCTGAAAATCTTAGCTGCAGACATAAAAAAAAGAACCCAAGACAGGCTGACTACAGGACAGGTGACATATATGATGATCAAGGTTTCTGCCCTGCCTGGTTCTGCAGCCATTCAGTCCCAAAGAAGCACACAGAGGCCTACATTAATTATAAAACTGGTTGGCTTATTAGCTAAGGCTTATTAATAATTAACTCTTACATTAACCCATAATTATTGTCTGTGTTAAGTACCTTTTACTAAGTCGCTTGATATCTTTTATCAGTGAGATATTCTCATCTTGCATCCTCTGTATCTGGGTGATGGTTGCAGACTAAGCCTTTTCTCTTCCCAGAATTCTCCTGTTCTGGTCACTCTGCCTATACTTCCTGCCTGGCTACTGGCCAATCAACATTTTATCAAACTAATACAAGTGACAAAACAGGGTACAAGACCATTGTCCCACAGCACATATATGCTGATCCCTCTACATGGGAACAGGTCTGAGACTAGATAAGACATGATAAATATTGTTGACTACAAAGTCCTCATGACTTACGTGCCATTTTTTCATATGGATGGATAAAGATTTATATTACTGTTTGGTTATGCAGTCCAAACATACTTAAAATGTTGACAAACGCCTTGTACGTGCTCATAGAACAAAAAAAAAAAAACTTCTTTAGCTGACTTGTGCTCACTGCACATCCCATACTTGTATTAATGCAAGTATATATGTTACCTTTAAAAAATTGTGTGTGTTCAGAAAAAAAAAAGGACCAGATACCAATGAAGACTAATAGCTCAGGTGAATGCCTCTGTTGCAGCTTCCTCAAAACTTCCTCAAAACAACTTCAAAACTGCTAGATGAGATGGTCCAGCCTCACAGACTATCCAGCTAAGACTTCAAATAAGCTCTACACTTTCCCATCACACAGGGACTAAACAGAAAATAATACAGCTAGTTTTCCCAGGACTTGACCATTATCTCATTTTTCTCAGGGTTCCCTAAAAAGGCCATCACCCCTAGACAACAGGAAGCAGCCTAGAGAACATGATGTCCACATTCTGAAGAGGTGTGGTGCATGGTTTTGGTCATTTGGTGGATTATGGATGTTTTACCATTTAGGGTGGGTTGGTTATAGGTTGTTATTGGTAATGATCAGAAAAAAAAAACTCAGCAAAGGAGGTTAGATTCAGGGATCTCTTTCTGAAAGGAAAAATGGTGGATATAATATTGAAATGATAGGATAAAAGGGTAGATTATTGAATCTACTTTTAAACTAAAAAAACAACTATTAGTCTTAAATATTTTATATTGGTATGGATTTTTATATTTTGATACAAATTTAAGATTATTTTTATTATGCTGTATATATGTTACTATTCTTGTTTAAGATATTATACCTATGTTGCTCATTTAAAAATTAAATGCAAATTTCTAGTCCTTGAAAATTAGTGTTGCAAACTATTAAGAATAATTAATAAATAGAGATTAGTAGTTATTCATCAATAATAATCAAATTAATAATCATGTTAGGTGTGTTTCTAAAGTCAAACAGAGATATATTTTAAATAAATAGGTAGTCTTCAAACACTTCCAAGATCTACAGAATATAGCATTTAAAATGTTTTAAGAACATAAGGTTTTTTCATTACCGTGAGACACGTCTGCTCCTGGCAGCACCAATTTTCTTTAAAAAAGGATGATGGGCACTGAAGAACCTCCGTCTGGAGTTTGCTTTCAGTGTGCCAAAGCTAACCACTTAGACAAGAAACTGTCCTTGCCTTGACTGCTGACAGCATGCTGTCCTAATTGGATGAACAGAACTCAAAGAAGGCTACTGCCAAACTTTGCCAAGACAAGGTAGGGTAGTTCTTTAAAATTCCTGTTTCACAAAAAAGTTTGTCAGAAATTCTAGGCCTGTATGCTGAATATGGATGCCCCAGTGTTGCAGGAGAATCTTGGGTGACTGTCTAGGAATCAGCCGTTTCTGTCATTTCTATGGTTTTGGACGTTTTTTGTTCTACATTTTGTTTATTCAGGCACTATTATATCCTTCTCACATCTGGGGTTAAACATTAGATAGTTGTAGTTTTATAGGTTTCCTTGTTACCAAATTCAAAAAAGAAACTTACATAAGAGATATAAAGTTTATAAGGTTGAGAAACATAAAAGCTTAACTTGTTTATCTAAGAAAATATTTTAAGGTCTAAAAAGATATTTTTAGGATAGTAATACAAGTTATGATAGAAAACTTTGAACTCATCAAGATAAGATCAATAATAGAGTAATTTCTTCAAATTTGACAAATAAAGTGGTCTGGACATTATGAATGTAATTCCTACTTATTGTCTATAGTTCTACTGTACCAGAGTTAAAACCTTTTCTTTTTATTTAGAAAAAAAGTGAGAAATGTTGTAGGATATTTGTATACTGTGTAAAGATATATAGCTGAGACTGGTTTAATAAAGAGCTGAAATAGCTAGACGGGAGGTGTAGGCAGGACTTCCAGGCAGAGAGAGAGGAAGGGGGAGGAGGAATCTATGTGTGTGAGAGAGATGCAAGGAGACATGGAGGAAGCAGGATGGGCAGATGGGACAGAACACAGATTAACAGAAATGGGTTAATTAAGTTATAAGAGCTAGTTAGGAACAAGCCTAAACTATAGGCCGAGCTTTCCTAATTTATAAGAAGTCTCTGTGTCATTATTTGTGGTGGAAAAGAAAGTCCTTTTGCACTCTATCCCTAAGGTTCTGTGTCTGCCTGCTGGCTTTCCCTCCGATACCTTGCAATCCTCCCCCATTGTTGCAGGTTGGTACTCCAGAGCTTCCATCTGCCAGTGACTCGGGGTCACTGAGCAGTCCAAACCCTATATCAGGGCCATCTCAGAACAATGCTCTCCGACTGGCCAGTACCTCCCTGTGACTCTTCTGACCGTGAGGGGTACACACCCCCAACGCCTCTACCCATGACCAAAGAATCCCTTTGCGAAGGTGGCTGGTGAACTTTGGACTTCAACTTCAGTCCTACTTTGGGGCACAGGAACTGTGCCCTTCTTCCCCGATGAGAGTGGATCCTCCGGGGACCATCTTGGGCTCTTTTTCTAACAGGTTAGAAGACCATGTCTTCATGTAGTAGCTACTTTTCTCATTACAGCAACAAAAATACCTGACAAAAAGCAGTCTAAAGAAGAAGGAAGTGTTTGCTTTGGTTCACAGGTTCAAGGACACAGTCCCCCCTGGTAGAGAAGGCAAGATGACCTAACAGGAGAGAAAGAATTGGTCAGAAGGTATCACAGTCAGAAAGCACAGAAGTGAATGCTGATGCCCAATTTCTGTCTCCCTTTTATTCAGTCTGGGACCCCAGCCCATTGGACGGTGGTATGCTTCGGTGGGTCTTCCCATAACTTAATCTAGGAACACTCGCACCGCAAGTTTGTCTCCAGGATGGTTCTAGATCCTGTCACGTCGACAGTCAATATAAGCATCACTTCTGGTTTCTCATTCTGACTGCCCAGCTTTCTGTCACTCTTCTGCTGCAAGGAGACTGTAGGGTGGCCATGCCAACTCTCCTCTCTGCCCTGGCCTCGGAGCTTCCCACTTCTCTTACTTCTGTGTGTCTAGCCAGCTCCTGTGCTGCTCTTCCTGGGAGTGAACCTCTCTGACCTACCTCCCCCTCTCCCTTCTCTCCCATTTGCTCCTGCACCTGCTCTAGCCATCCAGAGGTGACCTCTGCACCTCAGCCTGAGGCCCCAGGCCTCCCTTCTGCATGGCTCCTCCAGCTTCTAGAGTCCTGCTTTCCCCTTCTGTGTCTTATTGTAGGATATCGCTCCATGCAGGTGTGAGGTGAGTGTCTGATTACACACACTTCATGGAGGAAGACAGAACCCTAGGCCTCAAGTTCAGACTCGGGCCCACCTGGGGCTTCAACCCTGAAAGGGCCTTGGTGGTGGCAGCCCTGAACTGGACTTAGAGGACACTGAGGGGTCCTTTTTGGTGGACAAACCTGGCCTTGAGCAAGAAGGCCTGGCTACATCTGAAGGGAAGGCACTATCTATTAAAGTCCATTAACTTTAACACTGAAATCAATGTTGCAGCCACCAGAAGTAATTAGCTTAATTCACATTTCAGATCAAGACTTGTTTTTTTTTTTCTTTTAACCAAGTTTAATTACATTGAAAAATGACAATTTCTTCTTCCCTCTCTATACAGGTTCCCCCAATGCTCCCTGCACTTTCATTAAAAAGAGGACTGGGGTAAGGTTGGTTTTTATTTTCCCCGTTACCATTAAGCAAAAGGATAGCTTTGGCTATCTGGAGCTAATAAATCCAAAAGTTTGAGGGGTTTGAAATGTTTCCTTCTTTATTTCAGAGCAAAGCCTGTGGCTTCAAAGCTGAGGGGAGGGGACCCTGTGGGAAACCTGAGGCAGACAACGGCTCTCAGAGATCATTGGCCCATTTTATTCAACGGGCAAACTGAGGACTGGTTGTAGCAGGAGACC
This sequence comes from Myodes glareolus, assembly GCF_982192425.1. Taxonomy (NCBI): domain Eukaryota; kingdom Metazoa; phylum Chordata; class Mammalia; order Rodentia; family Cricetidae; genus Myodes; species Myodes glareolus. Next base: position 95,566,148 of record NC_142032.1, read on the forward strand.
CTCTCAAGATCCTCTTGTCCTGCTAATGCTATGTATGAGGGACACAGAGTTGGTCCCGCCATTTAGGAGGGGCCATCATGAGCGACACTTAGTGAGTTAGAGGGATCCAGAAAGACTAGCCAGGAATGGCAGCAGAAGGACCCAGAACCCATCTAGAAGAACCTAAGATTTGGCAGGTGAAAGAGAAGGTTCCATTCAAGGGACTGGGGGAGGTGGCAGCAAAGTCCAGAAACTTAACTATACGAGACTCTGGGGTGCCATCTTGGGTCAATGATACCCACACAGTCTCTCTCTCTCTCTCTCTCTCTCTCTCTCTCTCTCTCTCTCTCTCTCTCACACACACACACACACACACACACATACACACACACACATCCCGAAATCCAGGGTGCCACAAGTCACCTAGCTGCAACTCTCCAAGGACCCTCTGTGAGAAAGAATTGGGGCTCACAGTAAATTAAAGATGGCAGTCAGGAAGCTACCCTTGCCTCCATCTCGTCCCGTCCTGCCAACACCTCCTCCAACAGCGCTCGAGCCCCGACACAAGCACCTGACCACCCTCATTCCCAGCGTCCCTGGAATCAGTGTCTGTGGCCTCAGCCCTAACAGATGCAGGAACCTCCCCCGGCCATGACTTGGTCCCATGTGTTTGTTTAAGAGGCTGCCATGGCGCTAATTGTTGTGTTTCCTCCTGCTCTCCAGACGAACACTGTTCTGTAGGCATTTCCTCTGATGGCTCTTGGTGTCTGGTCTTGCTTGATTTGGGGGCTGGGGAGGGTGAGAGTGGGGAGCTGGGGAAAGCGTCCTTCTGACCTCTATTTCTCAGCGCTGTTCTGGGGCCACGGACTTGGTTGTTCCATCTCTTTCCTGGGCCCTGGTGCTGATCTGGGGAGTTCAGGTTTACAGCTGGGGGGCTGGGCGACAGCGTTCCTCTCCATGGAGTCATGCTTCTGTTTTCCCAGCAGCCTGCGTGGCCAGCAAAGCAAGCATGAGCTCATTGGTTGTGCAGTCTGGCCTGCCCTGTTCTCTAAGTAAAGGAACAACCTAGATGAGAATGCTGTGCTTCGCTGGATCTCAGAAGATGAGGCAATAAACGGGAGCCATCCCAGCCTTCAGGGATCCCCAAGAGGGCTGCTCAGCCAGGCGGGGGCTCCCACCTCAAGCTGCTCCATTGTGTGGGCTAGCAGAGTGGGTGTGGGGAGGGTGACCGGTCCAGCTTGCTGGGGTCTTCTCATCACAGCCCCTTGCTGAAAGGCACAACCCCCCTCCCCTGGGCCCCAGCAGCCAGGCCAGGGTCAATGGGATTAAAGGCTCAATTCACGCCAGTCAGTTCTCTGGTAACACGATTTCATTAGAGGCAGGCAGGGAGGAGAATGGACGGAAACAGCTGGTGTATAAATTATAAAGTCTACTTTGTACTGACTGAGCACACCTTTCCCCAGCCACATGACTAATTAATGTGGCGGGGAGTGGACTTGAAGTCAAATTGCCTTTCCCCTACTCTCCTGGGGCTTGGTTAACAACAGGTCCCTGCAAAGCTGGGAGAAGGGAAGATTATGCAAAGCTATCATCATATGAAAATAGCGTATTAACATACTGCCTGTGAGCTGTGTCCAATCAGTTCCCTCCCAGTGGCCTGTGTAGGAAACAATTAGAATAGCATTTCTACCACGCTTCTTTAATACATTTTGGCATTAATATAATCAAGGAGTGGGGGCCCAGACATCTTGCAAGCGAGGTTTTCTGTAACACCCTGGGATGTTGGAGGGGCTGGGAGAGAGCTTGACTGGGCTCCTCTGGACCAGAACCTCCAGAGCAGGGCCCTGGAAAGACTTGAACTCTGCCGGCTGCCTACAACCTTGGTCTGTCTGGAAGTAGAGCTTCCATCTCTTGGAGCAAGGGCCACAGCTCCCCTACCCCTCTGCCAGTCCCAGCAAGAGCTCCAGGGTCAAGGGGATCCTTCAAAATGCCAAACATATCTTTTAATCCCCACTTCGATCCTTCCCATTGACTTCCTACCTCACTGCTCACAAAGTACATGCTCCTCATTGAGGCCGTGGTCTAACCCTGTCTGCCTCTCCTGCCTTCTAGCGGGGCTCTCCTCACCACTCCGCGCGCCCCCAGCCATTCTCCTTTCAGTTCTTCACAAACGCCTGAGATGCAGCCTGCCTCAGGGCCTTTGTACGTGCTCTTCTCCCATTTGCTTGGACTGCCCGTTCCCAGGCTTGCTTGTTTGCTGCTTCTCTTTATGGAATGTGAGCTCTTGGAGAGGACAAGGGGCTTGTCTGCTGGGTCATCATTCTGGTCCAAGTACCGCAGTGGCTACTGGCACATAGTAGGTGCCTGGGTTCTTAATGGGTAAGTGAAGGAACGGGTGAGTCTTGTCCTCACATCCAGGGGATGTGGAGGATCAGGAAGTCCTGGTGGGGGTCTTACCTTTGTTCTTACCTCCCTTCATGCTCCTTGTTACCCCATCTTGACCTTTTTCTTCGCCAAGCCTTCATTCAGCGCCTGCTGATTGCCTAGGAGAAACAGGAGGTATGTGTGATTTCTGCCCTGAGGAGCTCAAAGCCTAATTAGGGACAACTCTAAATATGAGAAAAGATCAACTGCTTGAACCAGGACTTGAACACAGAAGTTCAGGGGATAAAAGGCCTCTGGCTGATCTCAAGTTTTCTCATCTATAAGGCCCAACACAGTCAAATCTTCCTTGGGTTTTATTGTGTCCATTGCAGAGATGGGCAAACTGAGAGCCGGAGTAGGACAAAGCCTTGCCTAGGGTCACAGGTGAGCCCACAACAAAACCAGGGTCCAACCCATTTACCACGTGTTTTAGTGAGATGATAGAACTTCTGTTCCCCCCTGTCACCTGCCTCTGTGGCCACAGCTCAGCCTTGGCATTGACCTGGAAGTCCAGAGAAAGAGCGCTGGTGTGTGTGTGTGTGTGTGTGTGTGTGTGTGTGTGTGTGTGCATGTGTGTACCTG